>NC_065446.1:178165419-178466210 GCF_917563875.1 Diabrotica virgifera virgifera
TTATTTCATTTAAATTTATGTTTAAAAAGTACACATTTGTATATATGAAAATCTACGGGTCTCAGCGTTTTCTAAAATTTATTAAAACAAGGACAGAAATAATTTTATTCCGTAAGTGCCTTCTTATATATACAGGGTATTTCAGAAAAAGGTAACACGATCTCTCAAGATAAGTGAAAAACTGAAAAATAATTGGGGTTTGCTTAGTATAAAATTTTTGTAACGGCATGCGTTTTCAAGATACAGGGCGTTGAAGAACAAAAAGTTTTACACATTTTTTTCACTATTTTTCCGAAACTAATGGCAACATCGTATATTATTTGTTATA
This sequence comes from Diabrotica virgifera virgifera, assembly GCF_917563875.1. Classification (NCBI taxonomy): domain Eukaryota; kingdom Metazoa; phylum Arthropoda; class Insecta; order Coleoptera; family Chrysomelidae; genus Diabrotica; species Diabrotica virgifera. The sequence continues at coordinate 178,165,748 of NC_065446.1, forward strand.
CAAAAATTTTTACTAAGCAAAATAAAATGTTGAAATAATAAATGTGTTATTTTATTTTAAGTTTTTATTAAAAAAGATAAAATAGAAGAATGCATGAGAAGAACAATAAAGGATGAAGCCAAAAATGTATGAAAGGATGGGGCCAAGCAGGGAAAATGTAAATGTAAAATTAGTAATAAAAGATTATTATTGTAAGTTTTGGACATATTTCATGTCATGGGACATGAAATTACGATTGGCAGGGATAACCAGACACAAAAAGAAGAATCGTTCTTGGGTGGGCAGCATTTGGAAAACTGAGAGAAACTTTTAAAAGTGAGTTGCCCACATGCCTAAAGAGAAAGGTATTTGATCAGTGCGTCCTCCCAGTCTTGACGTATGTCAAGATAAATAAAAACTGGATGAGAGCGGCGCAGGATAGACGTGGTTGGAAAGGGAGGAGGCCTATGTTCAGCAGTGGACTTTTGGGTTACCCAATTACTGGTAATTGGGTTACGTAATACTTGAACGCTCCCTTATAAACAATACTTTTTCTAGTGTAAAACATCACATTTCAAAAACTTTTTTATTAGTAATTTTATTTATCATGAAATCAGATTCCAGTTATAAATCCCAATTCGCTTACTGAGAAGAACTGAGAAGTATTCGCTGATGCCGAATAATGTTTATAACAAACAACTAAGTGTATTTTTTTCAAAAAAAAAAATAAATGCACTATTTTAAGTGTATTTTCTTGTGGCGTATAAAGTACGCCACGCGTGTAGTTATGTTATAACTTGATACGCGAGTAGTTAAAGGTTAAAGAGTTCTAGCTCCCATAGGAAGCATTTTCATAATAGGTGAATCGGGTTAAATCGTCTTAAGGATTCTGAGGAATCTTCGGTCTTCGTTTGTAAGCAGAGTTTCTGGACACCATGCAGGAGCGTCATTTGAAATTTTGAATAATACAATCTTTATGGATTTCCGTTGAAGGCCGACTTGATCAAGCAAAAAAGAAGATGAATCTGGTTATTTTTCTAGTGACATTATTGGGTGTGAATCTGTCTTTTGAGTTTACTCCTTCTAGTTGAACTCTTTCACTGCTGACGAAATATGCCCAACGCGACCTGGCTGCTAAGTCGATTTTTCGCTGCATTTACTTTGTAGTGTTTGGTCGAGATGGCCCTGGAATTGTTCAGGAGTCCAGGGCCTAGATTCAGTGCACTGTAGATATCTACACGTCGCTTTCTATCGATGTCAATTTTCGTAAAAATATTTGAATTTTTAGCTTTAATTGAATTATTTTCTAGTTTTGCTAGGTTATACTCTAATTGATGCTGAAGTGACACTTTAAAACAAGAAAATATTTGAATTAAAACTAAAAATTAAAATATATTGACATCGCGCCGATCGCTTTCTATCAATGTCAATATATTTGAATTTTTAGTTTTAATTCAAATATTTTCTTGTTTTACTAAGTGTCACTTCAGCATCAATTAGAGTATAACCTAGCAAAACTAGAAAATAATTCAATTAAAGCTAAAAATTCAAATATTTTTACGAAAATTGACATCGATAGAAAGCGACGTGTAGATATCTACAGTGCACGGAATCCAGGCCCAGAATATGAATTTAAACTGACATTATAAAAGCACTTTTATCTACATACTCGATAGAAAACTCGATTCAATCAAAGTCAAACAAATACTAACCACTAAACGAATTTTGTGCATATCTGCAAATGACGCCTGCAGCCGTCATGCGCACCTGAAAGTAGTAAAGGTATGACGTATTTAGGCGTCATCAGCATTAAAGGGTTAAAAACAGGGTATAGTAAAATACACATAATTTCGATAATTTTTTAATAAACTAGAATGGAAAATATAATGTAAACTAAAATTAAATGTAAGAATTTAATGCCCGGTTGCACCAACAGATCTTAAGCTTAAATCGAGAATATCATAAGAATTAATATAATATAATTATACAGTGCGTCCCTAAAGTAACGCATAAATTCGTTATTTCGTAAACCGGCGACTTTAAGGAAAAATTCCGAAACAGGTCGATTTTTATTTTTAAATTACGATTTTTTGGCATATATATCATACTAGTGACGTCATCCATCTGGGCGTGATGACGTAATCGATGATTTTTTTAAATGGGAACGTGGGTCATGTGATAGCTTATTTGAAAGGGTATTCAATTCTCTATCCAATAATATAAACATTAACATAATTATTTATACAGGGTGTTCAAAAAACATTTTGTTTATATAAAATAAGTGAGACAAAAAGAAGAATATATGTAATTTATTTTAATTCAAGATGCATTTTACTACTGTCAGTAAAGAGAAACAAATTTTATTTGACAAATAAACATTGATTTTCGTTTAAACAAAATGTTCAAACTGCCAAGAGACAGGTGGGTGGCAGCTTCAACATTGAATATAAGCGAAAAACAACATTTATTTGTCAAATAAACATTTTTTCCTGTTTTCTGACAACAGTAAAACGTATTTTGAATTAAATAAATTACATACATTCTTCTTTTTGGCTCAATTATTTTAATTAAAAAAATGTTTTTTGAACACCTTGTATAAAAAATATGTTAATGTTTATATTATTGAATAGAGAATTGAATACCCTTTCAAATGAGCTATCACTTGACCCCTATTCTCATTAAAAAAAAACATCGGTTACGTCATCATGCCCAGATGGATGACGTCACCAGTATGATATATATGCCAAAAAATCAGAATTTAAAAATAAAAATCGACCTGTTTCGGGATTTTTCCTTAATATCGCCGGTTTACGAAATAATGAATTTATGCGTTACTTTATGGACGCACTGTATATTACAATAAGAATACCATAATATAATAGACATAACTGATAATAAGCTAAGACTCTAAAATTATATTGCAACGTAAGTGATACTAAGGAGGCCTTATCTATAAGTAGAGCTTAGCTAAGCTGGAGCTTAAGATCTGTTGGTGCAACCAGGCATAACTTAATAAAAACAAGACTTGAGATTACAAAAAGTTACGATAGGTTAAATGTAGCAGTCGGCTACATTAAACACGCATGCGTTGTCTCGTGACAGCCAGCTGATAAAGAAAAATAGTTTTATTTTATATCTATTAAAATTAGGATTTATTGTTTATGTTGTGGAGAGGTTATAGCATGGCGTTATGGTTGCGTTGGGTTGGTTTTATTTTAGAGTCCACAAAATATACTATATTTAAAATGTAATTAATAATACCTATTTGAACCTTATTTATTATAAAAGCAAACAGAAATCTCCACTTATATTTTTTCAGTGACTTTTTCAATCACAAGATTCTCATCTTGTATACATATCTTGTTGGTAGGTAAGTAGATATTTACGAGAGTATTATAATATATAGTAAACATGTCAAAAGTACATAACAGTAATAAACATTAATAACATTAATAAAAGAGAAATAAACTATAAGGAGCATCTCGACACTGTTTAGCATCAAATATTTTGGACGATGAAAATTAGGGTAATTAAGGGTAAGGTAAAGGTGTAATTTGATTGTCTACTAGGTAAATATCTTTTCGCAGGTTACACAAACTACAGGCTTTTGTTAATTTAAAGAATTTAAAAAGCTATGGAAATGTCCAAGGAATAACCTCTTATAATGCTTTTAAATTGTCTCTCCCCGCCAAAAGCAAAGCTGTCATTATCATAACTGGACACATGCGCAGTTAATGGAGCCCAATGTTGCAATTAACCTCTCGTCAAAAAGTTGCTGTCGTTAAAGTCTACTTCTTTAATTTAGCATATATATCTGGAACTACAACTTGATATATGGTAGTCTCTTCGTCATAGCTTTTAAAAGTAGCATCTAATTGAGTTCCTTCACCAATTAGCGATTTTAATTTGTCCTTAGCTCCAGGTATGTCAGGAATATCTAAAAAATAATGACTGAATTTTAGCTCATATTCGCCGCTGTCAAACAATTATACAATAAAGCAACATCAAAAATAAAACTAAATAACACTTTATCAGAAGAATTTCAAGTAACAAAAAGATTACGACAAGGTCATCTGCGAATGCACATTCCGAGATGCGAAATTTCTGTAGTTGCTATGTGGATTCTTTCATGATTTCGTCCATAAGGATTTGAAGAGTGTTGGGCTCATGATACCTCATTGCCTTAGTTCATCAGTTGTTTCGAATCCTGTTCATGTTTTTATGTATTATGTAGTTCCCATTTCTCTTATTACAGTGATGAGCGCGCTAATAACTGGCAAAATAGTGCAAAAGATGGAAAACACATTAAATTGTGAGAAAAAAAGAAATAAAACTAGTAGAGTTGTTAAATTTAGTGATAGTAACATATAAATTGACATTATATTGATTGTTTTCCACCTTTAGACGTATCAGAGGAGTATGTCAATTAAAACTGTCACTGTGACTGACATATGTCTAAAGATGGGAAACAATCAATATAATGTCAATCTATAAGTTACTATCGCTAAATTTAACACCTCCACTAGGTTCATCTCTTTTTATCTCACAAGTTAATATGTTTTGCACCTTTTGCGTTATTTTGCCGGTTATTATTGCGCTTATCACTGTATAGACTTTTGATGTTTTAACTAGTTTATCGTCAACACCTCTTCTTATCAAGCTGTCCCACACAGTTTGTCTTTTACCCTGTCGAATGCCTTTTCCAGATCTATGAAGGCCATATATGCTTTGTTTTTAGACAGTAACATTTTTTCAATGATTTGTTTTACATTGAAAATATGATCTTGTACTCCAAGTGCCTTTCTAAAGCCGCTCTGTGCTTTATTTAAAGTAGTTTCTGTAATGTTTCTGAGCTTTTCTTCTATTGAGAAATTCACACCGAGAATTCAGTACGGCTAAGATAGGGATACATTTCTAACGGGGAATAAACGCACAGGGTTGTCAGTCTTCACCAGTTGTTGATTGCTCTCTCAAGAGAGTCGCACAGGAACTGTGGCAACACTGAATGCGCATTCCTATCTTAACCGTACTATAATCCCAGTGTGAATTTCACGTTAGTATTGTTTCATAGACTTTGAGTGAAGAGCATAACAGTGTAATTCCTCGATAGTTGTTACAATATTTGGGGTCTCCTTTCTATATATTATATCGGAATATCGGCTATATTACCCCTATCTCCCAGTCTTCGGTATTGTTTCTTGTTTACATGCTTCTTTGAATATTTCGGCTAATTTTTGTATACCTTTCATTCCCATGTTTTTCAGAATTTCCGGTGATACCTATATGGTCGTGTCGGGCCGCATTCCGTTTTTAAGTTTGCCTATTGCTTTGATTGTTATCTCGATACTTGTCCTCTGTTCTTAAAGCGACACTACCTCGCTTTACTGTTTTCTTCATTCCTATCCTCTTTTGTGGTAGTTAATAATTCTTAGAAGTGTTTCCGCCATCTTTTAATCATTTCTTATTCTTCTGTGATTATTTTTCCTTCTTTGTTTTTAAATTATGTAGAAAAAAATTTAAAATCAACTTGTAATTATATTATTTGATACAGAATTATTTTTGGTTTATAGGCCAGCAAATAAAACATTTTGGCTCAGTGGCGGCTCGTGGCTTTAGGGACAGGGTCGGCAAGGCTTTGCCTCCTCAGATAGGTATGCCATCTAATTAAAAGGCTTCAATTTTATAGATTTTCGGTTTTTGTTTTTTTTTATTTTTTTTTGTTTTTTTTTGTAAACTTGTTTATAAATTAACTCTAGTCTATGTTGTTTCGAAGTAGCAAAATGGGTTATAACGTCATTGTAAAATTTATTATTGTTTTGGAGAGGTTTTAAAAGTTTTTTTCTATTGACATTTGAGACAAGTTTGACATTCTCTCTTGTTTCTTGGTGTTTCGACAATACGTTTTGACTCTTTTGAGACAAGAGAAATCCCGTTCATTTGATTCAGAATTTGCCCACATTTGAGCACAATAATTTATTAAATTCGGGAACAGTTTGTTATACCTAATGAATTTCAGTATATAAAATTAAACATATTTTGTAACTTATCCCACCTTCCAAAAATATTTAGATCAGCATATAAAACTGTTAAGTAATCCATTTTCTTATTCTATTTTATTAAAGAATGATGGAGAATTTTTAATGAACATAGATATTTTGAAAATTCTTTGGAAATAATAATTGAGTTATCCTTCCACTCGAAAAGGTCCAGAACATTGTTGAAATAATCAAAATGTCAAAAAATGAAGAAAAAAATCGATTTTTTTCTTCGTTGTTGATTTTAACTTTCAAAGTATTCACTTCTGAGAAAAGTTACACTGACATAAAAGTTGGTTAATTAAATTTCCTACAATATAGGATTGGTTAATAATTTTAAAAAGTGTCATCCTTGTTGCAAAACAGCAATAATTGCGTAAAAAAACAAAAAATAATTATTCGCATTTTACGCTTTTCAACCATTTTACGCATTCAGTGTATGCTACACTTACGACCTTCATATTTTAACCAGAAAACCTTTATGATATAATAAAACAATACTGTAAATTTCATTAAGATCGATTCAATACATTTTGCAATCCAGCTTTTGCAAAAAGAATTAATTTTTTCAAAATGTTGCTGTACTGACAATAAAGCAGATAGCAAGTTGAATTTTTTTACATATAGAAGAAAGGTACAGTATTCTTCTATACGTAAAAATAAATTCAACTTACTGTCTGCTTTATTTTCAGTTCTGCAACATTTTGAAAAAATGAATTTTTTTGCGAAAGCTGGATTGCAAAATTTATCTTGCAAAATCTATTGAACCGATTTTAATGAACTTCACAGTATTGTTTTATTATATGATGTAGTTTTTCTGGGTAAACTTATGAAGGTTCTAAGTGTAGCATAAACGGTTGAAAAACGTAAAATGCGAATACGTGTTTTGTATGATTTTTTCGCATTTATTGCTATTTTGCAACAAGGGTGACAATTTTTAAAATTTTTAGCTAATCTTATATTGCAGCAAATTTAATTACGCAACTTTTATGTCAGTGCAACTTTTCTGGAAAATGAATACTTTTAAAGTTATAATCAAAAAATGAAGAAATTAATCGAATTTTTCCTTCATTTTTGACATTTTGGTTATTTAAACAATGTTCCGGACCTTTTTGAGTGGAAGGATAACTCAAATATTATTATATGAGTTATTTTCAAGCAATTTCTGCAAACAAGTATGAGTCACCTCTCAACGTCCAAATTAATGTTACTAATATTTTTACAGATGCGCCCTGGTCATAAGTACGTTTCTTGTTGCCGTTTACAGATCACCGCTGCTCTCGGCAGATTGTTTTTCTGCCGTACTTGTCATTCAAATAAATACGGGGAATGTATAATTGGTTGCCTATCGGCTAATATTCCATAGCGTCTTAGTACAAGCAAATGGTCAATCCGGGTACGGCTAGCCGAAGGGGGCCTTGAATTCACATAATCGCAGTCGGGTGTATGGCTGGCTAGGATCATTAATTTGAAAAGTCTCTTACGCACAGCGCACAGGGATCACTTAACGTATCGGATCGATCGAATTCTCTTAAAAACAATGAATAAAATTTAGTCTGTATTATCTCACAGATATTTTTTTATTTCACAGGAACGAATATTATCCACTCCGATTAACTTATATATTTAAAAAAATCTATAGTCCATAAATGTGTGGGTCGGCACTGCCGACCCGCCACTGTTTTGGCTCGAAAGTTTTTCGTCCAGCATGAATTTACTTGAAATTTTCACAGAAGGTAGGGAATAGTCCAAGGATAATTTTCTATATCATCCCACCCATCTCGGGAGTGGGAATTTTTGATTACATTTTAACCATGCAAATCGATGTAAAATGTAATTCTAAGAAAAAAATGCTTTTTACATTTTCTTCGTAAAACTAATATTTTTAGAGTCATTCGCGCTTGAGTTTTTCGACGAAACAACCGACTTCTTTGGAGGGTTTTTTAAAAATACCTCGAAAGGTATTCTTTTTTAAGATTCTGAAGAGTGATCGGGTCTAACTTTAATTTACACAATTTTTATTTAATTTTTAATTATGCGTGTTCATCCGATTTTTTTGCCGGTACGGCGCACTCTATTTCAAAAATATCCTATTGTCCCCCGAAAAATATTTTTTTAAGATTATTTGGGACATTCTAAATAAAATAGGTTTTTTGTCATTTTTCTCAAAACTTAATAGTTTTAAAGATATAAGCGATTTAAAATCCGAAAAATGCAAAAATACGCATTTTCGGATTTTAAATCGCTTATAACTTTAAAACTATTAACTTTTGAGAAAAATGACAAGAAACTTATTTTATTTAGAATGTCCCATATAATCTAAAAAAAAAATTTTTTTGGAAATAAAAGAATGTGTTGTGTACTTTGTACGCACGTAAGAAGTTATTCTTCTATTATATAGGTAATTTCAACGAATTAAATATACTTAACAGGTTATTTGTATTTTATTTAAATATTAAACTAACTTTCTTATCTACCACTTTCAAAAATTTTTTATTAAAACAACCAAAAATAAAAAAAAATATGAATCGCCCAGGATTGAAACCCACGACCTTCCGATCTCGGATCTAACGCCCTACCAACTACTCCATCGAGGTCCTTGTGATTGACACGTAAGTTTCGGATATAATTACACAACACGGCGACAAATAGACTGTAAAAATGTTATACCTACATAATATTTTATTATTTTACTACAGAGGAACACAAATCCAAAAACACAAGAATTATAATAAATAATACATTTACTAAAAACACTAATATATTCTTTTAATGACTTATTTGCGTGGATACAGATACATACATACCTATCTTGAAAGATTAGCAACGAACGACATACCGTCTGTGTGCGCAAGCGCGCAGATTTATGAAAAATTTTACTCTCAATCGAATCGCGCCTAAAGAAGAATAACTTCAAAAAATAGGAGATTGTTGAAATAGAGCGCGCCGCACCGGCAAAAAACCAATTAAAAAACAACTATCTAAATTGAATCGTTTATTTCAGAAAGGGGTCAAATGATAAATCTTGACAAAATGAGTGGAAAAACTTAATTTTTTTTCTTAAACAAATTAACAAGATACATTTTTAAAAAATACAACACTTTTTGACAAATACTCCAAGTTGTTAGGTACAATTTTTATTTTATATAAAGTGATTGTTTGTTGAATGTAAACAGTGTGTAAACTTGATTTTCTCAAAAGTAGATACTTGTGACTTGACCCCTTTCTGAAATAAAAGATTCAATTAAGGTTAGACCCGATCACTCTTCAGAATCTTGAAACTGAATGTTTAAGCTTCAATTTAAGTGTCTGGCAACCTCAAAAATACTAATTTAAATGTGTTTTAAGCCATGAAGATGCGTATTTTTCGCATTTTTCAGATTTTAAATCGCCTATTACCCGAAAATTATCAATTTTTCAGAAAAATCACAAGATATCTTTCTTGTTTATAATGACCTAAAAAAACCTAAAAAATATATAACAGAGCAAAAAAGGAGATCTTTTGTATTTGTTTAAAAAAATTGTTTAAACAATTTCTGCCCGGCACCCTTCTGATTTGTTTAAAGGGGACATTTTTGAAGAGGAATCCACAAATAAAATGAATCAGAAATTTTTTCAGACGGGAGCGGTCTCACCACATGGACTAAGAAACATTCAACGTTATCTTAGATAAATACGTTCAGTATGTACGGCGACATTTTAGTCGTAGAGTTACTGTCGTATTTGATGGCTATAATGATTTTACGAGAAATATTAAAGCTGCAGAACAACGTCGTAGAACTTCAGCAACATCTTCATCTTCTAATATTTTATTTGATCAATCCATGACAGTATCTAGCAGTCAACAGAAATTTCTTGCAAATACAGCAAATCTCGATTCATTTCAATGCTGAAAGAAACGGTTACTGCTGAAAATATTATGGTAAAACAAGCTAATAATGATGCTGACGTAATGATAATTGCAACAGCCGTAGAGGAAATACAAATATTGTTGTAGGTGAAGATGTAGACTTACTCGTATTACTCACGACTCGAACTCCAATCGAAAAAACTATTTTTTAAACCTGGAAAATCTCAACACCAATCGGAAATATATTCATCGAAAAGTTTATCTACTTTTGGGAAGTGTCAAAATCATATATAGTCAAAAAGGACTCAAAAATTTTACTCAAAAAGGACCCCTTTTAACAAATTTGCATGTTGCCAGGACCAAAAGTGGGTCAACAATTTTTTAAACGTTTTTTTTCCTAAAATTATTTTTTTGCATGGAACAAAGTTTTTTTTAGGTTTTTTTGACTTAAACTTAAAATTTGAATGTTGCCAAGGTAGGTATATATTCTTTAGACATCGATTGATGAAATCTCGAGGAGATTTTTTCAATACAGGATTCAAAACTCCTTTGTTTTTTAATTTCTAATCACCCGTGCGCGACACTATTTTCCACCGTTGCCTGTGTATACAGTATGGTGCAAATGAAAGGAATAAATTCGTTATTTCGTAAACCGGCGACTTTAAGGAAAAAACCTGAAACAGGTCGATTTTTATTTATAAGTTATGATATTGTGGCATATATGGTATACTAGTGACGTCATCCTTCTGGGCGTGATGACGTAATCAATGATTTTTTTAAATGAGAATAGGGGTTGTATGGTAGCTCATTTGAAAGGTTCTTCAATTCTCTGTTCAGTAATGTAAACATTTACATAATTATTTACACAGAGAGTCCAAAAATTTTTTATTAAATTACATTATGTGACAAAAAAGAAGTAGAAGGACACCCTGTATAAATAATTATATAAATGTTTATATTACTGAATAGAGAATTGAAGAACCTTTCAAATGAGCTAGCACACGACCCCTATTCTCAAAAAAATAATCGATTACGTCATCACGCCCAGATGGATGACGTCACTAGTATACCATGTATGCCACAATATAACTTAAATTTAAAACTTAAAAATAAAAATCGACCTGTTTCGGGATTTTTCCTTAAAGTCGCCGGTTTACGAAATAACGAATTTATTCCTTTCATTTTCACCATACTGTCGGTGGAAAATAGTGTCGCGCACGCTTGATTAGCAATTAAAAAACAAAGGAGTTTTGAATATTGTATTGCAAAAATCTCTTCGGGATTTCATCAATCGATGTTTAAAGAATGTCTACATACCTTGGCAATATTCAAATTTTCAGTTTTTCACATAGTTTTTGAGGGTTAAAAATGTCAATTTCGCAATTTTTCAATTTTTAATCGCTTATATGTCAAAAATTATCAACTTTAGTGTCACTAAAGACCTTTTCTGTTTGGAATGATCCAAAAATCCTAAAAAAAAACCATGCTTGTTCCATGCAAAAAAAAATAATGTTAGGAAAAAACAAAAAAAACGTTTAAAAAATTTTTGACCAACTTTTGGTCCTGGCAACATGCAAATTTGTTAAAAGGGGTCCTTTTTGAGTAAGATTGTGCAAAAAATTCGAATTGGAATATTTTTCCTAGCGGATGCGCAGTGGCTTTCTGGACTAATACTATTTTTACATGCAGATACGACATCTGCATTTTTCAGAAGGAATAAAACGACGGTTTTTAAAATGGTTGAAAAACAAGATTTACTTGTACTTGAATGTGCTGCAAATTAAAAAAAAACTAATTTAACACTTGCACCGGAAAAACTCCTGAACACTAACTGTCAAAGTAACTGTCAAAGGTATGTAGCGCTAAATGCGGTGGCAAAAAAGTTGGACTGTTTTGTTCGGTAGCATGTATTAATTGTCAAAACCGGTCTATGCTGAATCACCAACAATTGATAATTCATTTGATTCTATCGAGGAGCCATGCGATGTGTCATTATTGGGGCAACTTACTTGCATCCAGGATGAACAAGAAGAAGTAGAAGGTGAAGAAAAAGAAGAACAAGGAGAAGAGGAAGCAGAAGTATTAGAAAATAATGAACCATTTGGATACATTTCCCCTTTTTGACTTATACCGTTTTTTATCACTTTTATCATTTTCAACCCTTGCCAATATTAATTACTCAATAACTTCAAATTAAACAAAATCATAACAGATCCGTGGAATAGGCCTACTGGGGAAACCACGTTAAAAACGCGTTAAGTACACTACCTCAAAGGTGATGTGGAAACGTGTGCATATTATGACGACTACAACTTTTTGAATCGTTATATCTCAAAATCGGTGGCTCTTAGGAAAAAAGGATTCAAACATTTTTTATAGATAATTATCTAATCTACACTTTTTGTTAGAACTAATTTTATGATAAAACTTACCGTTTCGGTGAAAATCGCTAAAAACTATATTTGGTGATATTTAACCCCGCGTAAATTTTTTAGCTCGCGTCGGATTTATGAGGACTTTTTAGATTTCATTTATGATGGTATTTTGAACAATCCTGCCGATTTTCAACTGGCTGCTAATTTTTGTAACCTTGGATGTGTAAGTTGACCGGAGTAAAAGTACTCAATAGAATTATTGTACTTACCTACTAATTCACAGAAAATTCCCAGCATTCTAATGTTTTTCAGAGCAGCAGGAAAACTTCTTATATTTGCCCTAGTCGCTGTAATTAGATTTCCACAATCTACAGATGAAATCTCATAATTATTTTCATCATTAGACAAAACAACACCTCGGAACCATGATGCTAAAAACAAAAATACAAAATGTAAATTAATTCGTCATTCGTCAAGTTCTCACTTAAAATGTTAGTTTTGTTCTGAAGCTATTTCTTTGTGGCATTTATGTAATTTCTAAATGGGAAATAAACCACATTTAAGTTGAAAAATGATTTTATTGACGTTTCGACTTCCACTTTGGAGGCTGTTATCGAAATACGAAATATTAATAAATTAAACAAATTTTGTTGCTTAGGAACTATTCTATTATACTAAGCAACAAAATTTGTTTAATTTATTAATATTTTGTATTTCGATAACGACCTCCGAAGTGAAAATCGAAACGTCAATAAAATCATTTTTCATCTTAAATTGTGAGTGACATATTTTCCAATTAGAATCGTAAATTAAAATGTTAGTTAACCCTTTGTGGACGGACTTTTTTTTGTTTATAATAGATGGTGAATAATTTGTTATTAGGACATATTAGGGCAAAAAGTAGACAAAATAAAAGTTTTTTATATTGCTGTTATTATTATAAAAAAAGGTGGTACCATGTGGAACCACTAGGCCACAAACGAAAAAATTATTTAGCGGGAAATGGAATGAAACAATTTTTTTCAGCGTCAGATCCATCCGATGGGATATCTCTTAGTAAATTATAAGCGTCATTACTTGTTATTTTACTAAAATGAAGACGTCTTTTCATTTTAGAATTTTATAACAAAACATACCTACTAGTTACCGATGGCCTAGTGGCACCTATTGGAACCACCAAACAAAATATCAAAATTCACTTAGTTATCTTCGCAGTTCATAACGTCTCAATACGGTAATATATAAATACATCTATTAAATAAGCATAAAATCTGTCTGAGTGGTGTTTCTTAAGTTCTTTAAATAGGTGATGGTATTTTCCTAGATACTGCCCTTTATGATCTATAGGAGGAGGAACCGAAAATTGGCGATTTGAAAAATTATAAAAAATGATACACCACTTTTCACTTGAATGCAATCACTGTCGTCACTACTACTGCTCATGTACATAATTTTAGTGCAGCCAGGTTTCCCCAAAACAACTCTACCTTATCGGCAGAGTCTACGAGAAGTGTAAGTGTAAACAGAAGCTGTAATTACAAAAAAAACAAATATGCATGTTTTTGTACTCACTTTATAACGCTTAAAAAATTACGGGATCTGGCTTTCAATGCAAATTTTTTTTCATAATTCTCGTATCAAAGTTACGCGTGAAGTTAGTCGTATTGATGACAGTTGGAGAAACATGGGCGACCCATAATCTTATAATGTAAAAAAAGCTAACTCTCCCGGAACACGTGTCAGTCACCACAGAAACAGCAAAGAACACTGAAAGAAAGGTATCTTCGGTATGTTCTCTTCGGTATGCCATCGATGTAAACCTAAACCGCGACTTCCACCGCGCACATTCATGTTATTTTCGGTATGTCCGTACCCTAATTCAACAATTTGGATAAATAAAAACCGGTATTAACATAAAAAAACTTAATGTTGACAGATACAGATATGATGCATGAGATTCATTAGAAGATAAGAGTATTATGGAGACTAAGCTAAAAATAAACTGACAAATCATATAATTGTTGCAGATAATAGGTTTACTCCAAACGACATATACAGGGTGTAATAAAAACGCAGGTCATAAATTAAATCACATATTCTGGGACCAAAAATACACACACCGGCAAAATTAACAGAAGACCTTAAAAATGGGACATGTTAGATGTCTCGAATTTCCTAAACCAGTTGTCCGATTTGAGTGATTGATAATGAACATGTGGCATTCTTATGGCAGGCACATCTTAAAAAAAAATTATAGTGAAATTTGTGTACCCCATAGAAATTTGATAAGAGGTTTTGTTCTCTAAACCCCCACAAACTTTTGTGTAGGTACGTTCCAATTAAATTATTATTGTGGTACCATTAGTTAAACACACTGTTTTTAAAACTTTTTTGCCTCTTAGTACTTTTTCGATAAGTCAGTGTTTATCGAGATTTTTGAATATTTGTCGAATCCACCACATATTTGTAATATGGCTAAGTACGATTATAAAGACCTGCCAATAATCTGAAAATTTATTTATAATTTACATTTTTAGGTATAATTTGAAACATTAAAAAATAAGCTACATCTCGATAAATGGTGGCTTATCGAAAAAATGCTAAGAGGCAAAGTTTTTAAAAACACTGTGTTTAACTAATGGTACCGCAATAATCGTTTAATTGGAACATACACAAACATTTGCGGGGTTTAAAGGAACAAAACCCCAATAAATTTTTTATGTAAACATATTAAAAACGTATTGAAAAAAAGAAACAAAATTTTCATTTTGTAACTTCAAAGGGCTGTAACTTTTTTTCTGTGCTCATTTGCACTAAGTTAAGTTACATTAAATCGAACTATTTTTGGTCCCAGAATATGTGGTTTAATTTATGACCTGTATTTTTGTTACACCCTGTATAATCGTTCCTGTAATCATTCTCGAACAAAGTTTTATACCGTTCGATGCTCAGACGCCGACTTGACACCGTTTCGAGAACAGTAAAAGGAGGTACAGGACTTTTTAACGCTTCTCATTTGTTTTGAGCTTCTGTCATATGTCGTATAATCCGTGTATAATATTAAAATACAACACATATAACAGAAGCTTGACACAAATGAGAAGCGTTGAAAAGTCCTATTCGCCGTGTGCAAGTACATGGAAAGAATACGAGAAACGATACTGCGCGAATAGCGGAGAAATCTTGAAACTTTCTTAAATAATTCATTGTCAATTGAAATTGTCAAATTGACGTATATTTTATATCTAAAATCAATGAAGAAGAAAAATTATATGTTGCTCCAGAATATTGATATGATATGCAATTATTATATAAAAGTAAATTTTATTAATTGTATTTAGCTTGTAGTAGCTAGTAGTGCATTTTAATAATTAATTTTATTTACTACATACAATTGTTGTTTACCTTTTAATAACATAATCTTAATATTACTTTCTTCTTATAATTTTTTTGGGCTATGGCCTTGACAATTGTCCAGTAACCAGGACCAATATGATTGGCCAATATAATTAAAAGTGCGAAAAATGTTGCCGAGCTATGAAACCAGGTGTCGCTTTTCCGACCTTGCACGGTTCCAATATACGGTATTTACTTTTTTTGTATAAAATGCCTTAGTTACGAAAAAGTACGAACAAATATATTACAAAACTATGTTCTTATGGTGATACCAATATAAGTTTAAAAAGTAAAATATATTTCCCTTATAAAACTAGACAAAGACTTCAATAATTTATATGTCAAAAGTAACTTTCTGTTACATACACTCTTCTTTCACTGAACTATTATTATTTTAGAATTACTCACCCTCTTCTGTTTCATCTGTTTTGTGTAAGACAAGGCACATTTCCCCTGCTTCTGGATCATATGGTGTAGCGTTATCAAATTGCTGCAACTAAATATTCTAAATGTTATTTGCGGGTTTTAAATGTGTACATGATACTATTGTTTGTCTATTTAAACCCTATTCGCGGACACGACTGCATATACAGACACTTACAAAAGGAAGTTACTGTCTGCATATGCAGTCGTGTCCGCAAATTGGTTAAATGTCGCTTGCACTGAAGAAAAAAGATAAAAATTTTGTTAAATTCTCTTTTTACAAGAACACATTTATGAATGTATCTTGAAGTTATTTAAGTCAAAAAACAGTTGGTTGAGGCTTTTTTTACTTTTTTTGTGGTCTCCTTTTATGAAAGATAGAACAGAAACAAAGCATACTTCACAACAGAATATATCAGTCTTATTCGTACCTTCGAATCGATCGCAGGCTATCGTTTACAGAGAGAACCGGATTTATCAATTTTTGTTGAATTATTAAAAACTCGTTAAAAATTTAATACTCGATAAAAATAACATTTTATAGTCCAGTGAATTTTTAAATAAACAAATTAAATTGGTTCCCCCATTATGGGGGAACAAAGTTCATTATGGACGTCCTCTCAGACGAAAGACATAATGAATAATGAAGATAGTGTAATGGAAAATAATAGTTTTCAACCTAGTACTACTTTGTCGATAGAAAAACAAAAGGATATTAAATATTTCAACTTGGTCTCAGATAAGTACAATTTAGATAATATTTGGGTTTATATTGAAAAAATTGGGAATGAAAGTGGTCTGTCTAGATTGCATCCTATGGCGATAGGTCACCTACTGTTTAAGACCCTGAAACTTACACATATTAAAGAGATAAAAAGCATTGGCCGTAATCGTATAAAAGTTTTGCTGTCATCACGTTTAGAAGCTAATAATCTTGTCAAAAATAAATTATTAGACGCTCAAAATTTAAGAGCTTACATTCCAAATCACTTGTTGGAAGTTAAAGGGCTTGTAAGGGATGTAGACACCCAATTTGACATTAATTATCTTATGGAAAACATTGAATCTACTTCCAAAGTTTTAAATATTTATAGAACAAAGCGTAGAATCCCAAAAGTGGAAAAAATTGAATACGTAGATAAAAAACTATAGTTGTCACCTTTGAGGGTAATATTCAACCCAACTATATAGGTTTTAATAGTTTATTTTCCGGTAGAACAATTTATTGGTAGGGTCGTTCAATGCTATCGATGTTTGAAATTTGGTCATGTGTCAAAGCAATGTAAAAGTTCCAAGGAATGTTGTATTCAATGTGGGCAAACTAAAACTACTAATCATACTTGCGATAAAGCTATGTATTGTATACATTGTAAAAGTAATGAGCATGTTAAAATATCAAAAAAGTGTCCCTTTTATGAAAAAAAAAAAGATTAAAAGTATAATGATCGAACAAAAGACTACTTTTTTAGAGGCAAAACATTTGTGTGAACAATCATTTTCTGGTGTTACGAATCAAAATTACTTTTCTTTGCTTGAAAATAATGAACAAGAATTTCCTTCGCTTCCGAAAATTAATAAAAATTCTGTCTCCACTCAGCTAGGCCCACAGACCAATAAAGTGCGCTCTCTAATATCTTCTCAATTGAACAATAATTCACATGCATCTGTAGGAAAGAAAAGGAAACCAAACTCTCCTATCATACAATCTCCTATTCATAAACCTATCTTTCCCTTTACATTTGGACCTGCCCAGCCTTTACCGGCTAATCCACATAAACCCAATTATAACAAAGTTGAAAATAAAAATCAGTTGACAAAAACTATAATAAATTTTATAATGAACCTCTTAGAACATATTCGTTCAATTGAAGATATAAAAACGTTAGACGATAAGACTATAATTAATGAATTAGAACAGGTTTTAAATACTGTAAACAATAATAGCTTCTAATGGCTGTACAAAATATTTTAAAAATTGGTCAATGGAATGCTAGATCTATTATGTCAAACAAAAACAGTTTAATGCAATACGTAAACAATAAAAAAATTGATATTTTACTAATTAGCGAAACATGGTTTAAAAAAGATTCTCATTACAGTTTTAATGGTTATAACCTAATAAGAAGAGATAGGAAGGAAGACCGGTTTGGTGGCGTTGCGATTCTTATCCGTAACACAGTAACCTCCAGTGAACTAAAACTAAATTATAACTTTAATTCTGATATTGAAGTTTGTGACATCAAAACAAAATTTAAAAATATTGAACTCAATATATTATCTATACACAAACCCCCTAAATGTAAAAGTACAGTATGTGATTGGGCAAATATATTTTCACAGGTCACTGGTTCAGTAGTTATAGGTGGAGATTTCAATGCGCATCACACGATTTGGGGATCTAATTATAATGATGCAACTGGAACACAACTTATTAAAACTGCAGATGACTTAAATTTTACAGTAATTAATAATGGAGAACCTACCATTTTAACTACACCAGCTATTGATGTTACTTTCGTTACAGCTGATCTAGTCAATAAAATTAATTGGTCTATACATACAGACACCTTGGGATCGAATCATTTTATGATCTATATGGAAATTACCGACATTCATTTACCTGAAGAAATTATTCCTAAAATTAAATGGAATACAAGAAAGGCTAATTGGTCGATGTACGAAATTTCAGCAGAGCAATTTTTCATTAACCCGCCATTACACGCGCTATGAGGAAATCCCTCACCATATTTGTTTATAACCAATGAAATTGTGTAAACTAATACGATAACCTTAAGCACCCAGGAATGCCTTTAGCATGGTTTATGAGAGGGTATGAAAAAGTTATAGAATATTTCAGGCGGCCAGTGTGCTGTGTGATAGTTGAAAGAAGAGACATCCCTCTTCAAGTGAGGGAATTCCTCACTGCGCGTGCAATCACAGTGAAATCACGTTTCTATTATCTCAAAGAAACTTTTAGGTTTTTATTTAATATTTAGGTAGGTTTAATTAAAATATTATTGTTTGGATTAGGTTAGGAACAGTGGCACACCGAGGGGGGGGGGGGTTTGGGGGTTAAACTCCCACCCAGAGCATATAGAAATATATATAAAAGAAAGTAGGAAAATGTAACTTGTCTTTCACAAATAATACAAAAAACTTTCGGTGCCCAAGCAAACCCCCCCCAGAGGAAAATTCTAGGTGCGCCACTGGTTAAGAACCCATTTTTAAATTTACCTATTCTAATTGGGAAATAAGCCACAATTTAACTTGAAACATTGATTTTATTGACGTTTCGAATTCCACCTCGGACGTCGTTATCAAAATACAAAATATTAATAGTTAGTTACATAAATGCCACAAAGAAATAACTTCAGAACAGTTTTTAATTTTAATTTGTATTTTTAGTAAAATGAATTCGCGTAAAGAACGTTAATTTCTTCAGTGGCTTGCTGAAATTGAAAATTAAGAAAACTTGCTTTTGATCTATATTATTTTTACTTTTGTTTTGTTAAATTAATAAAAAACAATTGGTTTACGAGACTTTCTATAATATGTGAGTACAACCCATTTTATATTTTTACATGTTGACATTCATTCTTCCTCGAAATAAGTCGAATTTATGTGGGTGAGGGCGACGCTCATACGCGTGCAACCACGTCACAATAGAAGACGCGTGTAACGGCGGGTTAACTATTACCAAATGGAAAATACGTCGGACAAATATAATTTTTTAATTGATTGTATAAATTATGCAGCTCAACTATCAATTCCGCAATATAAAGCTTATAAAAACAAAATCAGAAATTCTCCGCCGTGGTGGAATACAAATTGTGATAACATTATCAAGGAAAGAAAAGAAGCACTTTCCAACTTTGTCTCAAACTTAAACAAAAACACTCCTTCCTCAGCATTATGGAATCAAGCTAGAAAGATCGATAGAAAACCAATTACTAATCCAACATGTCTTAATGATACATTAGTCAACGAAATTTTTGATCAAGTTGCTCCTCCATCAGTCCAATTACTAAAAAGCTACAGCTATGCTTCAAATGAACAAAACCATTTTTTGCTAGAACCGTTCAACATTACAGAATTAGAATATGCTCTTAAAAATCGGAATAACACAAGTCCAGGTTTGGATAATATTAAATATCCCATGATACATCACCTTCCAAAAATAGCTAAACTCTTGCTGTTGGAAATATTTAATGAGATGGTCAAAAATGGGAGTTTAGTTCCTCAATTTCAAGATGTCATTATAATACCAATACTGAAACCAGGTAAAAATCGCAACGTGGCACAATCATATAGACCTATATCTCTTATGTCATGCCTTCTTAAAACAGTCGAACGAATGATAAAACAGATTGGAATGGTGGCTAGAAAAAAAGAAATTACTTCCCAACCTTCAATTTGGGTACAGAAAAGGAAGAAGTACTTTAGACGCCCTTTCAACACTAGTGGTAGATATTCAAAACACATTTACAGACAACAATTATTTACCTGCAATATGTATGGACATAGAGGGTGTATATGATAGAGTCTGTCTAGATATTTTAGTTGAAAAATTAGTCAAAAATTTCCAAATACCAGCCCAACTAGCAGGAACAATATATAATTTTTACTCATGTAGAAAGATATATCTCAGAGCACATAACAGTAGTCTCATAGGTCCACGATACAATAACTTAGGGCTGCCCCAACGATCAGTATTGAGCCCTTTGTTGTTTAATTTGTACACTGCTGATCTACATAATAGCCAAGTTGAAAACTGCACTTTGAAGATTATACAATATGCTGACGATTTCCTTGTATACTCTTTTTCAAAAAAATATGATAATTGTATACAAACATTAGGTAAAATGCACAACTTGTCAAACAATTGGTTCCAACAAAATGGATTTGGAATTTCCACAAACAAATCTAGTGTTTGCATTTTCACACGACACAACTTACCAAATATTGATAAATTACAATTAAGCAATCATGAGTATAGTTTCCAAACTTCTATCAAATATTTGGGGATGATACTTGACCGAAAAATAACATGGAAATCACATATTGAGTTTATGCTAAACAAATGTAATCAAGGAATAAATTTTTAAAAGCAATTTCAAAAACGTGGTGGGGAGCAGATGTTGACACATCATTACTTTTCTACAAAACTTATATGCGATCAATCATAGATTATGGTTGTGTACTCTATGGCCTATGGCTCTGCATCTGATCGGGCCCTAAGCAGAATCGACGTAACACAAAATACAGTTCTGAGGATTTGTTTAGGTGCTATGAAATCAACTCCAACTAATGCGTTACATGTCGAAGCTTTAGAGATGCCACTGAAATATAGAAGAGAATATCTAAGTAAAAAATTTATTATGAAATTACAACATAAAGATCCTTTCCTTCATATAAAAATAAGCAAATTGAATGAAGCTGATTTGACGAATAAATATTGGAAACACAAGAATTCACCTCCACTTTTTGAAGCTTTTCGCAGTATATCAAACTTTGATGTTACTTCAAATCCAGACGAAATCTTAGACTTTGAAGATTTTCCTTCTTTATTACATTTGGTAAAAGTAATTAGGCCAAGTTATCATGAAAATGCAGCTATCAGTCATAACATCTTAAGAAGTATCTTGGACGTTTTTTCGGAGTCTAATTATTATCTACACAGATGCGTCGAAGTCAACGTTTGGCACTGAATGTGCCTTTTATGTCCCATCAAACAATACAGAAAAAATGTATAAAATAAATAATGCTTTCTCAATATTCAGCGCTGAAGCAATTGCAATTTATGAAGCTTTATTATATTTTATGAATACAGAAAATAAGTCTACAGTAATTGTTTCTGACTCACTTTCCGTACTGACAACTATTCAGACAATAATATTTCCAAGTCATAATTTAAACAACTATATCTTCCAAATTAAAAAAATACTTTATGAAATCTATAAAAAACGAAGAGAAGTGCATTTTCTATGGGTTAAAGCACACCTAGGTATCACCTGTAATGAACATGTTGATTTATTAGCAAAAAATGCCATCACACATGGATCGTTAACCGGACATAAACCTTCTAATACAGATATATGTGCAATTGTTAAAAATGAAGTTAACGAACAATGGAGACGAACATGGAACGAATCTAGCAAACATAGTTTCTCTCAATATGCGATGATTCAACCTAAAGTGCCTACTGAGTACTGGTTTAAAAATTATTCCGTTTCCCGCAGATATATTACTTCCATTATTAGAATAAAATTTGGGCACGCCTGTTATCCTTTTCATTTGGCGAAAATTAACATTTTATCTTCAAATCTATGTCTAGACTGTCAAAAAGAGGGAGACTTAAATCATATATTTTTTGAGTGCTCAAAGTATACCCAACAAAATAATAAACTAATTGAAAATTTATTAAAATATAATATATTTCCACCTTATAATTTATGTTACCTACTTTCTCTAAATAGGAAAAAAATATATGACTGTTTAATGGAATTTATTTGTAAAAGTAAAATCAACCTTTAAGCATTATCCACAAATGATTATTTACCTTTGTTTTATCCCATATGTATTTACTACCTATCCGCGACCTAGTCTAGTTATGTCTAAACGAAATGTCTTGAAGGGTCCCTAGACGAGAAGAAGCAAGTGACCCTGTCTTATTCCTACCTCAACTCCTGAATATAATAATTGTAATATTAACAACCACCTTTACGGTAAGGTTTCCTTATCTTTCTTATTTTTGTTTTGTTTTATATTTTTGAAAAGTATTTAGATTTTAAAATATACTTATTGTGACTGGCTGAGTGGCGACAGCCCATGCCAAAAAAAAAAATATATATATATGCCCAAATGCGAAGAAGATCTCACAGAAACACAATTTGGTTTTATAAATTATATGGGAACTAGGGAAGCACTTTTTGAACTAATTAACCAATAATCAAATTAACGGAAAATTACTTCTTGTAATGCGGAGGATACACTAATTCTGCCAGAAAACATTCATCATCATGTACAGTAAGGGAACAAACCCTTACTGTATAATATAATATGTATCTAAAAAAATGTAGATAATTTAAGCATCATTAGGTCGTTACAGAAGATGTTGTTTCTACAATCACAAACAAAGCGAAGGTTGATTGACGGAGCTTGTTTGGGTAACCTCGCGTACCGCTTGGATACTCACGTACCGTTTACTTTCAAAGTCCAAATTATACGAAGATAGAAAAAGCCCTCAGAAGGGTAAAAGAGGAGCATTAATATTCATATTAAGATTAAGATCGTTACTATGCTAGTTAGCAGTCGTGCGATATGGGTGCCTGAAAGACTACCCTGCGAAACAACATCTTCGTAACTTTACATGTATGGATGTTGTAAACTTTAAATAAAGTTATAAGTTAGAGTGTCGGTCTTGACGGTCCAGTTAGCTGGGGCTCAGTCGATCGACAAGTTTAGTGGATTTGCGATTTGCGGTCGCTGGTTCGAGCCTCAGCTAGGTCATGAAATTTATAAAAGGCCAACGCCGTAGTATAAAACTCAATAGAGTCTACGGCTTGGTCTGGAATAAACTGGCGTCTGATCGACCTATGGAGGAGCGGTACGGGAAGGGATAAGGGCTTCCGGCTTGGTGATACTCCTCCATAGATCCCTACCGAAGGGCGTTGACGCCTAAGAACGGTGTATACATACATAAGTTAGAGTCAGTGTTTTCCTAAGTTCCGATAGTTGGCTACCCTTCCGTTCCATTGAGGATCCAACACGACAACTCGATATGACAACCCTGCAACTCGACAATCATCAATCAGCCCCGATTTGTCCATTGTTGAACATAGGCCTCCTCCAGATATTTCCATCTTCTTCTGTTTTGCGCCTCTCCTATCCAATTGGTCACAATTCTTTTGACGTCATCGGCCAATGCGTTGGGGTCTTCCTCGGCTTCACTTGTCTGCCTGTTATCTCCACTCAAGCAATTTCTTTGTTCATCTGTAGTCTTCCATTCTATCCGTCTCCGTTCCATCTACCACTCCGGTCCGTCCTTGTTTCTTATTTCATTTCTTAAGGTTATTCCAAGCATTTATCTCTCCATCTTTCGTTGTGTTCTCAATTTTTCAGCTGATGTTGTTGTGAGAGCTAAGGTTTCTGCTCTCTATGCGAGGACTGGTAGAACGTATTAGAAGTGCATTTTACCAGAAAACATTGAAGGTCTCCAAATTCTGATTGATAGGATTCACGCGTAGAAAAAGATTCACACGTATGGACATTAAAATATACTCATGGACAAAAATATTGCATATTTTATCTTCAATCGTTATTATTTGTTTATTTTTTATCTTTGAAAGGTTAAGCATTTTTTTATTTATTTATTTATCTATTTATTTTATTTATTTATTTGATGTATTTTAATTTATTAGAGATAAATACATGGTCAAACATAGTCTTTATAACTGAATATGCAATCATGTAACAAATTAACAAACATTGCATAGTATGGAAAGTGTGTTTTGGCGACTTGACAATTCTTGTTTTGTTGAATTGTCAGTTAGAATTATGTCAGTTGGAAAGTTTTATTTTTCGATTCTGCAGTTTCCTTGCTGATGCTGCATTTAAGCGAGCATTTAAGCGAGGTAATGAACGAACATCAATAGAGAAGAGTTCGTTTCACAGATAAAACGAGGATACAATTATGGAAGCCAGATGGACGTGATCGTGTATACAGGAGGTCTGAGGAACGTTTCGCAGAATGTAATCTTGTACAACATGTTTTGGTGGCGGTTCCATAATGCTATGGGATGGTATTAGTTGGGAGAGTCGTACGGAGCTTATTGAGGTGAATATTCGAATGAATGCTGACTGATACATATGGAACATCCTCGAAGAGCATGTTTTCCTTATGCCGGCTTCATTTGGTATGATAACTTTGTGCTAATGCATGATAATGCCCGTGCACATACCGCAGGAACAGTCATACAATATCTTGAGGATGTTGGAGTTGAGGCTCTAGACTGGCCACCAATGAGCTCTGATGCAAATCCCATAGAAAATATATGGGACATCCTAAAAAGACGTATACGAGCAAGAAATCCAGCTCCAAACTCAATTGCAGAATTAAGAATTGCTGCACAGGAAGAAGGGAATCGACTTCCGCAAGGAACCATCCAAGATATTCTGCGGAGCACGCCTAGAAGGATGCAGGCAATCATTAGAGCTAGAGGAGGAAATACCATGTACTAAATTGTTACAATGTTGCCGTAAAAATGTTCTATTGTCGTTATTGTTTCTTTTTCTAATTAAACGTTATAAGCCAAATCAGACTATTTCATTAATTTCTCTACAAATTAGTTGTGACTCTGCAATATGCAAGTTACTTGACAATAAATATACGTATGATAGTTCAGCTCAACTTATTTAGTAATAAAAAGTACAAAATTTTTTAAAAGGAAAAGATATACTTCAAAAATAAAATATGCAATATTTTTGTATGTGAATGTAAAATAGAACCAAATGGCCGATATCTAAATCCAGATTCAGAGCTTCAATTAAGTGGAGTCCAAGTTGAACAATTTCACAAAATTGCATATTTACAAACTATCATTACCGACCAATTAGATCCAGACATATAAAATGTAGAATAGCAATGATCAAAACCACTTTTCTGAAGACGGGAGACATTTCTCTGTAATAATAATCATATCAGTTTAGAACTAAGATAAAGAATGATTAAGTGCTATGTTTGGTCTGAACTCTTATACGGAGCGGAAGTGTGGACCTTAAAAGTGTATGTGGACCTTAAGCATGTGGATTCATAGACGGACGTTGAATATAATATCTTGGGCAGCAAGGAACACTAACGAGGAAGTACTAAAGAGGGTCAACAAAGATAAGACAATTACTAAAGACAACACCAGAAACTAGGACATAGGGTAAATCTATATGGAATACTGCAACTTGCTAAAGGCAAAATAGAAGGTCGAAGGGGTGTAGAAAGAAAGCAAGTTTCTTGGTTAAAAAACATTCGTGAATGGACCAAATGCATCCATGTGGCAGAAGATCGAAAAGCCTTCGCAATGGTGATTGCCAATGTCGGATAATTTTGATCAACGTAAAGAAGAACAGAAACAAATTATACATATATACAGTATGTCCCTGTAAGTTGTATCCATATGGAAAACTTTTTTATTATTAATTTTACGGAAAAAAGTTATTCTTCATAAAAAGCTCTGCATGGTCCAAAACCTAAGATTTAACCATCAATATAAAAGTTTGAATTTCACTCAAGAGTAAAGTAGCTTTATTTTTCATATAATATTGAAATTTGCTATTATGAAAAGTTGTTTGGAATTAAAAACTATATTCTAATATGCAATTACATCCTTCTAATTGAAAAAAAAAAAAAATTAAAAAATTATGGATAACTAACATTTTTTTTTCAGTTATTTTAATTCTGATAACTCTTTTATTATTAATTTTACGAAAAAAAGTGATTCTTAATAAAAAGTTCTGGATGGTCTAACTAAAACCTAAAATACAACTATCTTATATCAAATTTTATCAATTTTATACGAGGTATGTCAAAAAGATAAATTTAGATCAAAAGTAAAGTACCTTTATAGTTCAGAATATTTCAATTAAAAGGATGTAATTACATACTGAAACATAGTTTTTAATTCTAAATAACTTTTCATAATAACAATTTTCGATATTGTGAAAAATAAACGTATTTTACTCTTGAGCAAAATTCATATTTTTTGACATACCTCGTATAAAATTGATAAACTTTGACATAAGATGGTTGTATTTTAGGTTTTAGACCAGGCAGAACTTTTTATTGAGAATCACTTTTTTTCGTAAAATTAATAATAAAAGAGTTATCTGAATTGAAATAACTGAAAATAATGTTACACTCGGGTGCAAAATTAACCGGACACCTTAAAAATGGATAATTTTTGATGTCTCGCAATTCCTAAACCTGTTGTGCGATTTGAGTGATTTTTTAATACAGGGTGAGTCATGAGGAACTGTACATACTCCTACCTCGTATAGAGGCTCCTATGGGGAATAACAAATGACCATTAAAAAGTGTCTGCTACCATTGTTTAATAATATACAGGGCGAGTTTCGCATTTTGACAGAAATTTGTATTCGTCATAATTTTTGAACGGTCAGATCGATGTGTCTCTTATTTTGGCCAATCGTTACACTATTACCATTCAATCAACTAATTTATTCAAACTAGAAAAAAATCAGGTCCGGCTTTAAAAAAATTAGTTCGTTTGGGTCTTAGAAAAAATTTCACCCTGTATACGCTTTTTGAAAACTCTAATATGAATTTTACAAATTAGACAAATAGGCAATTAAAATGGCATATTTATTTTTTTCCGCACACGAATACTTAATTTTTTATAAAAAAATCAAATTTCACTATGAATTAAAAGTTTCGTAAAGTGAACCATAGATTTAAAAAAAAGAACTTTTATTAAGTAATTTATGTTACCATCCAATCAACTGATTTATTCAAACTAGAAAAAAATCAGGTCCGGATTTAAAAAATTAGTTCGTTTTGGTCTTAGAAAAAATTTCACCCTGTATACGCTTTTTGAAAACTCTAATATGAATTTTACAAATAAGACAAATAGGCAATTAAAATGGCATATTTATTTTTTCCCCACACGATAACTTAATTTTTTATTAAAAAATCAAATTTGTCAAAATCGGAATTTTAACCTAAAAATGAAAAAAAAAAAAAATGAACTCACGGTTTAACTCGCTACAACTCTGTTCCATTTTAATATTTTTTTTCTGAAATTTTTACAGCACATACCTCTTACCATTGTGAAGACTATGAAAATTGTTGTAGACTTTCAGTCTTCTTCTTGTAACAGTTGCAAACTTGTAAATCGCAAAAATTACGCGGAAAAATTTAAAATTTATCAATTTGATCACGTCTACGTTATACTATAGAGTCCAAAAGAAGTGTTATGGGAAGTTTTAGATCTAGACGTGTTATAGAAAAAAAAAAAAAAATTGTAAAACTTTTAATTTTAAGCAAAACGTTGTTTTTGTAAATTAATTTTTGTAAAAAAAGTAAATTTTTTTAAATCTATGCAAAAACTTTGCCAAACTTTTTATGCATAGTCAAATTTGATGTTTTGATATTTTTTAATAAAAAAAAATAAGTAATCGTGGGGAAAAAATAAATATGCCATTTTAATTGCCTATTTGTCTTATTTGTAAAATTCATATTAGAGTTTTCAAAAAACGTATACAAGGTGAAATTTTTTCTAGGACCCAAACAAACTAATTTTTTAAATCCGGGCCTGATTTTTTTCTAGTTTGAATAAATCAGTTGATTGGATGATAACAAAAATTAAATATTTGTTCAAAAATAATTCATTTTTGTAATAAAAGTTATTTTTTTTTAATCTATGGTTCACTTTACCAAACTTTTAATTATTCATAGTCAAATTTGATTTTTTTTATAAAAAATTAACTAATCGTGTGAGGAAAAAAATAAATATGCCATTTTAATTGCCTATTTGTCTAATTTGTAAAAATCATATTAGAGTTTTCAAAAAGTGTATACAGGGTGAAATTTTTTTTAAGACCAAAACGAACTTATTTTTTAAATCCGGACCTGATTTTTTTCTTGTTTGAATAGATCAGTTGATTGGTGGTAACATAAATTAAATATTTGTTCAAAAAAAATTAATTTTGGTAATAAAAGTTAATTTTGTTAAATCTACGGTTTACTTCACCAAACTTTTAATTCATAATCAAATTTGATTTTTTTATCAAAAATTAAGCAATCGTGTACGGAAAAAACTAAATATGTTATTTTAATTGCCTATTTGTCTAATTTGTAAAATTCATATTAGAGTTTTCAAAAAGCTTATACAGGGTGAAATTTTTTCTAAGACCCAAACGAACTAATTTTTTTAAAGCCGGACCTGATTTTTTTCTAGTTTGAATAAATCACTTGATTAGGTGGCAATAGTGTAACGATTGACCAAAATAAGAGACACATCGACCTGACCGTTCAAAAATTATGTCGAATACAAATTTCTGTCAAAATGCGAAACTCGCATATACGTCGTATATTATTAAACAATGGGAGCAGACACTTTTTAATGGTCATTTGTTATTCCCCATAGGGGCCTCTATACGAGGTAGGAGTATGTACAGTTCCTCATGACTCACCCTGTATGTTATAGCCTTATTCTCCAACAATATCTAGTATTTCTGATACGCCAATAGTTTCTGACTCATTAGTAGTCATCAGTACAGTGTAGCCAAGTTAGAAGAAGGAGCAGTTTAACTTGGGAAAGGATCACTACAGGAGCAATGTTACCATTTGTGACAACAATGTCAGAAGACCCTGACTTTCAGGGCGACGACCAACACAGTCACGGAGGTAAAACTACCTGACGAAAGAAAAGCCAAAACATTATGAAATAAAGGATGTTGAGTAAGCGAATACAATTATAAATACAGAAAAGAAAAATCACTGGCAAAAAATGTATATTTACAGGGTGAGTGGTGAGGAACGCGCCAAACTTTAAGACTGTATAATATACGTAATAATAATAATTAAAAATAACTGATACGTTGTTATTCGATTTTTTGTTTCCGAGATACGGGGTGTTAACATTTTTCTTACAAACTGACGATTTATTTATTGCTCTAAAACCGGTTGAAGTGTGCAAATGAAATTTGGTGGGTTTTAAGACAGTAGTTATAGCGCATTTTTTGACACACAATTAAAAATTTTATATTCATCATTGGAGCGCGTACGGGTAAGGGTCCGAAACTTTTTAAAGAAAAAAAAATAGTACGCCACTGAGATATTTCAAATTAAAAATTATTTTTGAATTACTTGTTCAATTTCTGACAAACAATCTATCTTCCCGTTTGTTCATACGACGCTTCGTTTTCATGCAAAAAATAAAATATCTTTCAAAGTATTCTTATCTTATTAATCTATCTTATTAATAAAATATCTTAAAACGCTTACAAAGTATTCGAAATACACATTCATATAGAAACTTCATCGAAAACTTTGTAAGCGTTAAAATTTTTTATTTTTTTCATGAAAACGAAGCGTCGCATGAAAAAAAGGGAAAATAATTTTTTTTGTCACAAATTGAACGAGGAATGTAAGAGATTTTTAATTTGAAATATTTCAGTGGCGTACCATTTTTATCTTTAAAAAAATTCAGACTATTACCCGTACGCGCGCAAATGGTAAATATAAAATTCTTAATTGTGTGTCAGAAAATGCGCAACAACTACGTCTTAAAACCCACCAAATTTCATTTGCACAACTCAAGCGATTTTAGAGCAATAAATATATCGTCAGTTTGTAAGAAAAATTTTAACACCTCGTATCTCGGAAACAAATAAAAATCGAATAACAACGTATGAGTTATTTTTAATTATTACGTATATTAGTATACAGTCTTAAAGTTTGGCGCGCTCCTCACCACTCCCTTCTACCAAAACTAATTATTTCACCAAATCAAACACTTATAAAAAAATATATTTGCAATAAAGTAATAAATAATTTCGTTATTTTAGTGAAAAATTTTTCTCTTCCGTATAAAGCAATTATATTTTTAAATCTAATTTAGATATGATGTATCAAGAAACATGTATAAACCTTACCCAATCATTTAATTGTGAGAATTCGGTCAGTACATCTTCTTCCATTGATATTAATGTTAGTTCATCCTCTTTAAAATTGGAACAGACGTATTTTCCCGATGAACCAATTTTTGGTTTAACAGAATCTATTTCTCCAAACATTACTTTCACATTTGCATCTGAAAAAAAAATCAATATTTTCTATGTACAAAATGAAGCAGCAGATTAGAATGTGAGAAAATATTCTTGAATTCAAAAGTCTTGAAATTAACCATATAATATTTTACATACACAAAAAAGTAAAAAATTAGACTATAGTCGGTTTGCTAAACTCAGACACAACTGGCTAGCGATTTTAGTAAGTAATTTTGCCACTTTTGGCAAAATTGACAAAAAACAAAAAAATTACCTACTAAAATCACTAGCCAGTTGTGTCTGAGTTTAGCGAACCGAGTATAACTAGATTTTTTTTTAAATTAACCGAGTTATCTATAATCTATAGTCACGCATTTTTTTCGGCGCAGACAGATTTGGGCGAAAAGTGTCTCAGGTGCGTAGTAGAGTAGCACAGTGTTGCTGCTGGTTCAATCTCGTACATTCGTTTAAATATGATGTCCTTGAAGCTGTTGGAACTACTGAGATCACTCAAAGATTTGATAATTTATTATTAAGTTGATAACAAGATGGCTGCCTCTACAAAACGAGACTTCAAAAACTTCAAAGGCGCCGACGAGAGTATCACTACTGTTTGTACTTACTACTGTACTTTAAGCTAGCAAACTTAAAAATTGCAAAGTTGAAAAACAATCTCAGCGAAGAATGTTTACGTCTCCAGGAATGTTTTTTCCCAGTCCCCTCTTGCCTTTTATTTTCCCTTCCATTATTAATTTCAAATGCTTTGCTCTACTATTTCTTATAACATGGCCAAGGTAAGTAGTTTTCTCTTTTTAATATTAGAAATAAACACTTTCTTTCTTCTCGTGGCAATATAATTTTCTAGCCATTAAAACGTTTGGTAAAATAAAATATTTACTGATACCCACATAATTTTAGAACATGCGGCGGTCCCATTTCCAAAATCAAAGGTTTACAAAATAATAACTTTTATTTAATTTAAAATTAACGCCACTGTTAATTAAAATGTCATCCTCGTCATTCTAACAATGTTGCCAATTTGTTAGTGTCTTACTAGCTCTTGTTGGTGTAAATTTTCCAACGAAATTACGTTTCTGCTGTAACATATTTTTAAATAATTTTTAAACAAAATTCATGTAAGTCCCGCTTTCCGCTCACACTGCACTTATGTACATATTTTTTTCTTTGTAATAAACCATAAAATAGCTTTAAGAGGCTACAGTAGCGATCAACAGGTAGCAACAAACGCGTTCCAAGATTGCGGCTCTAATTTTGAATATTTTGTCGAGATATTTGGCACACATATTCGTAATATAATAAGGAATGGCGGTACAGAGCCCAATTTCAGAAATATGTTGTACGTGGAAATTACTCTATAACTAAATAAAATATTGAAAAAAAGGAGCCTGTACAGCCATTAAGAAGAAAAAAAACTTTCTTCAAATAAACTTTTTTATCCCGTGCCTAGATTTTGTGTAATCTTGGAACTACTAAAATTTTTTAATGCTAGCAAGAAATCGAACATATTATAACTAAATAACTAATTAGGCAACATAGAGAAATTATCACTGTCATTTTGACAAACCTGCGTCAGATTTTCTCTAATCTGTTCTGTCATCTTTATCGATATCTGTTCAGTGCAGTAGTGTGTTAATTTAAGAATTCGTTTTTGTTGGCTCATAGGAAAGTAGTGTTTATTGATAGTTAATTTATTATAATATATTTGTTGTTGTTGTATAAGTTGTTGGCCTCTTTGAAAGAATACATTGTTGTTAATTGTGAGTTTTAGTTATATGTGGGTAGGTAAGTATATTTTACGTAAAAATATTTCGAATTCTAATGCGAGTATATAAAGTTTTAGGAGGATTTTTTATTTTAAAAATATTATCAATAGTTTAACAAAATGGAAAAAGTAAATCAAACGAAAACAAAAAATGATTATTTATTATGGTTTTATTATTAGATATTTCATGCAAATACCTTTCTAAATACCTATCTTAACATAAAATTTTCACCCATTTTGGTTTATTTTTATAAATATCTATTTATTAATAATAAAATCGTTTTCTATTACTTCCATTTAGCGCGACTATGATATTGTCAAAATATTAATCTTAGATAATGTCAAAGATTACCACTGTTGCCAAAGTTTATGATACTATCTCCCGAAGTTATATTTTGTTGCTACCTGTTGATCGCTACTGTTTACTCTTAATGTTCTTATTTGATTTCCAATTTGTAAAATTTAATTTGATCAGGTTTGAAAAGGTTTTTTGTGTAAAATTTTCTCTGAAATTTTCAATGGTCAGTTTCTTTCTAAAATTTATGTTTTAGTAGGTATTTAAAAAACATATAATTTCGCAGTTCATTTGTTTAAAAAAAAATTAAGCACCCACTTTTGAAGTAGAACTTTTTGATATGTTGTTTATTATAAATTTCTTAATTAAATTATAAAAAGTTCTATCTTGTTTCATTTTTTTCCGTAAGTAAAAGCTCCGTCGTGTAATATAAACACGTAAGTTCAACTAACAACTAGGAATGTTACCACTTGATCCTTAGTCTGGCGATCGGTTATAAATAATCGAACACCCCGATTTAAGAATAATTTCTCAGTTCGTTGCCGCAATATAACAGCTGACGTCAATTTATGAGTAGGGAAAAACCCACAGTCTATGGTAAGCCAAATTATTATTCTAATTAATTAAAACATACTATTAAAAGTTTTTCATTTTCTGTAGGATCTTTCTCAACACACGTAATTCCCGGCTATTACTCAGTCGACTTTCACAATTATCTTACAGCGTTTTAGATTCCAGTATTCCTGCCGATAAGAAGATGCCTGTTGGTTAAATAACTCTTATTTTGCACCACGTCCAAGCGTCTAAGTGCTCATTCATGACATATGATCTTCAGGGTTTAACGACTTTACAGCGAGTTTGAACAATTTAAATATACGATTTTTGTTTTTTTTTCTGGTCAATTATGGACAGTATGTATCAAGAGTTATGTTTCTTTAACTCTTTCGTTCACGAATTAAATTTCTTTAAGCTAAAAATCTGAAATTTTCAATACAGCGAGAATGTTATTTGAAGTGAAAACTTTTTTAGGGACGTTCCGCGATTTTTGGATAGTGGAAAAAGCATTAATTCGCGACGGTCATCACGACCGTCATCGCTTATTTTATATATTATGAGTGTGTATGTATATAAGTAATTGTGTAGAGGTATTTAAAATTAAAACATATCGACTTGAAAACAAAATAATATGATAACGTTAAATTAGGGATTTGTGCCTATGACTGTGACAATCTCATGACTTCATATAAAGATGTAAATAGCCCGGTCCATATTTATATATACGTCCACAAATTCCAATGAATAGTGCCAATTCAGAATGGACTCTTTTGAGTGACCATCCCTGTACGTATATATATAAAGATTGTGACTATTTTAAGTATACTAACTATTACCTGTCTGAGATTTCTGCTCTGATGGTTCTTTTGCCGGAGTAGGTTGGTTCTCTTTTACAGTAGTAGCTTTGATCTCTGTTGCCGGAGTTGGTTGGTCCTCTTTTACAATAGCTGCTTTGACCTCTTTTGCAGAGGATTCAATTTGTTTATTTTCACATTTTGGTTTCTCCAACTCCAAAAGTTTCGTAGATAAACAGGAACCGTCTTCCATTTTCAGATCAAAATCGTCGTCAGAAAGTACCTGCAATCAAAAATATAGTATCGTAAATTATTCAGAACTCCTGGCATTACAAAATGAGTTCCTCATGGCAAAAAATACTTAAGAGCAAACAGTAGCGATCAACAGGTAGCAAGATTTTAAACGCGTTCCAAGATTGCGGCTCTAATTTTAAATATTTTGTCGAGATATTTGGCACACATATTCGTAATATAATAAAGAATGGCGGTACAGAGCCCAATTTTAGAAATATGTTAGTATGTGGAAATTACTCTATAACTAAATAAAATATTGAAAATAGGAGCCTGTACCGCCATTAAGAAAGACAAAAAATACACTTTCTTCAAATAAACTTATTTATCCCGTGCCTAGATTTTGTGTCACATTGGAACTACTAAAAATCGATTTTTTTATAACAAGAAATTGAACGTCACTGACTTGGCAACATTTCGCGCCTGCCTATGTGTATAAAAATTATTGTTTTTGATAGTATAAACGTCACTGTCAGTGTCGAATTACCGACGCACTGTTGCCTCACTTTTGAAAGTTCGCAGAACTTTCGCAATCTTGGACCACGTTTGACCTGTTGATCGCTACTGTGTGCTCTTAAGAGAGAAACATGTTTTTCAAAATGTACAGAATTGTACGTAATTTAAAGCAGATATGACCAATATAAGTAGAAATACATATACACACAGCGGCAAAATTAACGGAACACCTTAAAAATGAAACATGTTAGATGTCTCGAATTTCCTAAACCTGTTGTCCGATTTGAGTAATTTTTTTTATTATGTTAGTCTTATTATTTAAGAAAATCGATGTAATAATATTGTTGCTATACCCCATTCCACGAATATACGTCTGTTTTGGATTATCGCGACAACGAATATTTTACTGTGCAAAATTCATTCAGTCAATTTGTACTCTACGAACTCCCTAGTGGGAAAGTCTTGGGGTAGTTCTGATTTCTTTCATTATATTATAGATTTTGGGCTGCTGAATCCGAATATGAGGTTTGTGGACAAAATTTCTTGCCGGAACATTGAAAAAATCGCAAAAAGCGAAAAATTTTAGCTTTTTTCCGGTTTTTTACTTAAATCTCGAAAACTATTAACTTTTAGTAAATGATCTCTTAACAGAAATTAAAGTAGTACTTAAAATTATCTACAAATATCACTATTTATTTTTTTTTTCAGACGAACCGTTCGGTCTAAAGTGCAAGTTGAAAATTGCCAATTTTTAACGGTCTCGGCAAAACCCACTTTTTACATTCCAAAACTTTAGTTTTTATTAGGATGCTGTCATTTGATAAATTTCTCCTAGTTTTCTGTACAAATAATAAATGTTAGTTCATAATATGAATATAGTATGTCTCTTTTCACAGCTTCCATGAATCCATTCCATCCTAAAATACCGAGAATGTCTCTGCTTTTCCCTTAGAGCCACAGAAGATCAGGCACAGATGGAGTCACAGTTTCAGTTGGTGTGAACATTCCCTTCGGACCTTGACTTCTGATAAACCTTGAGGTTTTGTCCTTTCAAAATGTATTACTTGAACAGTTCTCTGACTTCCATAAACCTCAGGTGCGGGTTTAGTTTTTCGCCGAGGAATGGATTGGTTAGGAGCTATTGCATGTTTTGGTGCAATACAAGAAATGCCACCCATGACGTAAAAAGTGTGGTATCCATCGATTGTATGTACACTTCGCGTCAAAAAAAACTGGTACACTTTTTTTTCCCAATGTAAACCTGTGTTCAGAATGGACACAATGGCTCGTGAATCACGGCGTTGTAACACAGATAATGGAATTGTACTAAATCTAAATACAAAAAATAACGTTCAAAAATCATGGTGGTGAATCGTAAAACGGGCCATAGGTAACTCAATGTAAAATTCTAAACTGTTACATTCCTGCTTCCCTAATCATTTTACAACAAAAGTCATGAGAAGCTATTTGTAGAGGATTAAAATCTGTATCAAAAAACAAAAGCTAAAATTGTTCTAGGATTTAAACACATTCCAACATTTTGAAAAATACCTACATTTGCCACAGTAGGTATGAGTGTAAAAGTTAGGCCCACGTTATTATTTACCTGATTGTTCGCACACTATTGACTGAATAAAACATCTTTATTATTATTACTGTAGGATTACATTCGTTAGCAAATACTTTATATTTTCCATTGCGAACTCTTAAGTTATTTTATTTATCATAAACGCCAGCCGAAAGCCAGTTAAGTGGCATTTGCCGAATAATAAAAAAACGCGATAGATCTATAGGTTCAGCATATCATGGCCAAGCGACAGTAGTCAGTCAGTCAGAGAAAAGTCAAGTTGAGAGCAAGACGCTGATGATAGAGGCAGACGGCCCTTTTCATCTTTATAACGACGTACGACGAACTACGATTGCATATTCTTGCTATAAACCCGTTTTAGATTTCAAGTGTTATTTAATTACCGTTTACATTAGTTGTTACATTATCCTTGTAATTTACGAGTTCTACAATAAAGTGTTTGCTGTATCCTAAAATCGACCTGTGGCCAAATAATCAACCCTAGACAACAGAAGATAAAAGCCTACATTACTTCCTCCTCAACTGAGGCTATCTTATCAATTTTATTATTTTTTAAACAAGAAATGATGAAGTACAAATTTTGACAGTTCAAATTGTCAATGTTTATAATAACTTCACTGTGACCGAACGCAACCGATACACACTATGGTAGTGTGTGTGGCCTAACTTTGGCGTATTTCTGTGAAAAATTATTATATTTTTACAAAATTTTGGAATATGTTTAATTCGTAGAACAATTTTAACAGTTGTTTTCAATACAGATTTCAATCCTCTAGAAATAGTTGTTTATGTGTTTTGATATAAAATAATTAGGGAAGCAGGAATTCTACAGTTTAAAATTTTACATTGAATATGGCCCGTTTTCCAATTCACCATCCGGTATAACATTTTTAGACAGGTATTATTTTTATCATTAACAAAAAACCGTATCTAATAAAAATATCCAGAGAGACGGTTGAGTTAATATTAAAAAAAAAGGGCTAGGTCCAGTCCTCGATGACTTATTTAATTACTTGACATCAGTCAAATGTCGATCGGATAGCTTAGTGCGACTAGCGGCTGACCCACACTTCACTTCGCCTTGAGGTATGTGAGTTCAAGCCCAGCCCAGGCCATCGGAAAAACAAAAAGGCTAACGCGCCAGTATAAAATTCTAAATATGAATCTGGCGCTTAGACTGGAATATGCGGGCATCTGATCGACCTATGAGGGAGCAGTACGGCAAGGGATAAGGGCTTGCGGCTCGGTGATACTCCCCCATAGATCCCTACCGAAGGGCGTTGACGCCTAAGAACGGTGCAATACATACATACATCAGTCAAATTTGACAAATTCGTCAAAGTAAATTTTTAACAATGCCAAGTCAATTAAGTAAGTGTGATAAAACTAGAATAATTTCGAAAATAGAAGATGGTTGGTCTGTCCGACAACTGGCTCAAGAGTTCAATAGAAGCAAAACCACAATTCTCAACATTAAAAAAAGATGGGAAACGAGCAGACTTTGGATAAAAGGAGAGGGAGCGGTAGACCAGCTATTACTACAGCCCAACAAGATCAAACATTATCTAATTATTTAAGAGTGAATCCCTTCCATACGGCAAGGCAAGCAAAAGTGAATAAATACAAACTTTAATGGATCTATAACTACAGCATTAAGGAGGATTAAAACAACTGGTTTAAAAAATTGTGCAGTCGCCCGAAAATACAAGTATAACGAGGAACATAAGCAAAGTAGACTCATATTTGCTCTGTTTAATTAATTTTTTTCTGATGAAAAAGTTTTCCAGTCTCGTTATCATGGCCGCATTAGGGTTTATAGACCGCCTGGAAATAGGTTTAACGAAAACTATATTTCGTTAAGTGATAAATCCGGGCGGTTCTCTATAAATGCTTGGGCTTGGATGTATAGAGGAGGTTTAATAATGTGTTGGAAAATTGAAGAACGGTTCAATGTTGGAAATTATTTACATATTTTAGATAATGTGATGTTGCCATCGGTTAGTCAAATTTTCCCCAACAATAATTTTATTTTCCAGCATGACAACTGTTCAATCCACACAGCTCACCGTGTACGGGATTACCTTATGGAAAATAACATTGAAACTCTTCCATGGCCCTCTAAAAGTCCAGATATAAATCCAATAGAGAACGTTTGGGGACTTATGGTCAACAAAATACAAAAATTGAATGTAATTCCCCAAAACAGAGATCATTTGTGGACCATCATTGAAGAAACCTGGGAAGGATTGGCTGAAGATAAAAATTTAGCAGTAAATTTAATTAACTCAGTACCCAGAAGATTACAGGCAATTATTAATATTAATGGAGCTATGACAAAATATTAAGGAGAAAGGAGCAAAATGTCGCCTGTCAAAATTTTCTATGTGTTTTAAATTAATGTATTTTTTTTTCGAATCCTAAGAAAATAAATAAGTATTTTTGAAAAATTTAAACGCAAAATGAAATATATTATATAACCGAGAGCCGAAAGTTCCTTAGTTTTTTTTTTGAATGAAATATTTGCAATTAAACATCACTAAATTTTCTCTTTATTTTCCCCCTGTAACTTATTAAAATAAAAATAGAAGTTTTCAGGGACTTTCGGCCCTCAGTAATAATGTAATCTTTCATTCTGCGTTTAAATTTTTTAAAAATATTCATTATATTTCTCATGATTCGAAAAAAATGAATACATTTAATAAAACACATTGAACATTTTGACAGGCGACATTTTCCACCTATGTCCTTAATATTTCAGCAGTTTCGAATTTTATTGTAATACATAGGTAATATTTAAGTTCCACACTTGTTCACTGTAAAAGTTATTCATTTTGTAATAATTTCAAATTTTAATTTTTCCGGTGTGTTTTATTTATTAGTATCCCACAACTCCTAAAAGAGTTTTGTGCTACACTTTACGAGAAACCCTTCACACTTCTCGATTTTAAATTAAACATAATTTAATGTCATGTCTAGAGTTATTATCTGCCATTCATGTCATATCTGTCATAAATTATATTTTTTTTTTAGTTAATTTGATGGCCTTGGCCGAGCCAATTAGCCAGACATTTTGTTATTTTAAAAACAAACAAATTTGATTTTTCAATCAGAGGAATTTTTTCTGTACATATTTTTAACTCTAAATACATAACAAACTAACATTATTATCTACAATTATTATCTAAATAATACTCTGTTTTGGTTGTTCATTTTTTTTTGTAAATTTTTATTTTTTTTGTATTTTTTGTTGCATTTTTTTTATATTGTTAATTTGTTTTTTTTTATTATTTTTTTTTTGTTATTTTTTATAAATTGTTTTTTTTTAGTACGCTAAGACGTAAACCCGATTCATCCTCGCGGAGGTTTACATCTTCTTAGTTTTTTTTTATTTTTTCTGTTTTTTTTTTCTTTTCTTTTTCTCTTTTTTTGTTCTTTTCTTTTTTAAATTATAATATACAATAATTACTTAAATCTACAGGGTTTAAAACAAAATAACAACAAAACAAACATGTTTGTTTTGTTTTAACAAACATGCCTGCTTTGTTTTAACAAAATTTCTTAAATACAGGGTAAATTTTATTGCTACAATCTATATTTACAGTTTTTGATATGTTCGTAAATTGTTTTTAATATATTAATATCTTCAGAAAATATCAAATTGTTCAGGTAGACGGGAAGTGGAATTTTTAATATATTAAGATTATCATAAAATTTGTTTATATTTACTGATTGATGTGAACATTCGAGGAGAATATGTAGTAGATCACCTTCTTTTCCACACTGACAATTAGGGGACTCTGTGAGACCCAAACTGTACATATGAAGGGGGGTAAGAGCATGATTACATCTCAATCTATTTATAACTCTTATGAAATGGCGATTTGATACAGAATGAAACCATCTGTTTATGGGAATTATAATAGATAATTATAATAAATTATAATAGAACACGAATTAATTTATGGGTACTTAATTGAGATGATGGAACATTACAAAATTAATAAGAGAATTTTTTAGGATGCATGTTTAAATATGTCTATTTCGACTAATCGAAAATGCTCGATGTTGTTTTAAGTTTTAGTAAACCTACTAAAAACTTGCGGTCTTCCGCACAGCCCTGCTTTTAGCTGGTTTGATATAATATTTTAGTTGAACTGGCAACGTTGCCTAGAAATAAGAATGACATATGTGACAAGACCAATTTACACAACTAGAAAAACACGATTTTCGGATTTTTTTGACACGAAGTGTACGTTAACTCTTTCTGTCCCAACGCTGCATATATATGTTTTTGAAAAAGTGGGTCTGTATTCCCAGCCGCCGTATATATACGTTCAAGGTGTTATGGTCTCAATTTACCAAAGCCGAAAATATGCGTTGCTTATAAAATTTTAGACTCATTGGTGTCCCAATGCCGTAGAAATATGTCCGAAAATGTTAGATTATTGTTCCCAAAGCCTCAAAATGTTGGCACCTAAGACAGGTCATGCGAACGCATTGCCGTATATATTTGTTCACATATTTTAGATATATGCTATATTGTAGCACTGGTGGCAACGCTTATAGGTAGCTGCTAGAAGGTGAAGCGTTTGTAGCCATAGAAAAGACCAGAAAAAAAAAGAAGCGAATCGAGATACATGTGTGCAAGATGCGGAGTCCGCCTTTGCGTAGTGTCATGTTTTGAGGAGCAGTGGCGGCTCGTCAGAGGAGGCAAGGGAGGCTCAGCCTCCCCATAAATTTTTTACACACTCTACACTGTTTTGTTTATCATGAATCGCGAAAACAACAAGTACAACTCTCACTATTATACAACCTGTAAATTCCATATTATCACTAATTATCCATACGTACGGAGCATTAGCATTAGAACGCATGATCGCGTCTCAGTTTTATTACATATTATTGTAGACAGGACGCTGGGTTATCCCGAGATGCATGAACGGAGCACGGAGCCGAGAAGCCCAACAGTCTCCGTTGCTAATGCTCCGTGCAGCGCAGCAGGCGTTTAAGGAGACCCGGTCTCCTAACAGTGGCATCTACGGTGCCATCACACGCTGCCCGGAGATATACCAAGGGAGGCAGGATAGCTTATCGGCTCCGTTGCGTGCGTCTCGGGATAACGAACTTTAGGGTCCTGACTAAAAATACATAATGAAAAATCTAAAAGTGCGAATTTTGTTATGAAATTTGGTATGTGGGGTTATAATAATATTTGGAACAACTTGCTCAAATAACTTTTTCCGATATCTCTAACTCAAAGTAAAATATCGGTAATTTATGGTGTTTTTGAATTCGCAGTAGGCCGCGTTTAGAATTAAAAAAATTCAGTTGAGTATCTTAAAAAATTTGAAGCTTCATTATGTATGGACTGCAAAACTTCAAATCTGTATTTATTTTGATATGCGAGGTATCTATTTACAAATAGATGGAATTGTTAACAAATAAACGACACAAACTTTGGTATTAAACTTTTACAATTAGACTAACTATTTTTAAAATGATATGATATCATGAAATTATGAATTAGGATGATATTATGAAATGTAAATAAAAAATGGTCAAAAAATGGGGCCTTAAATTACATTTTTTGGCGCATTTTTTTGCTAGTGCGAATTTGTCTAGATATTTTACAGTTAGGTATAGCCTCCCCTATTGTAAAAATCACGAGCCGCCACTGTTGAGGAGTACCTCACAAAAGAAAACTTTTAATGTTAATTTACATTACATTATTTTTTTTAATAGTTACATTTTTTCAAGTTGGTTTTGCTCTCTGATGAGTACTTTTGAAAAGAAAACGTTTGAGTTGGTTAAAAAAAACTCATTAAAAACATGTTTTTGTCATTTATTTGTTTATTTATATGCGACGTATATACATATAAGGCAATGGGACTCTAAGCATGAAAAAATCTTTAGGATTGAGGGACCAACATGCAAATTAAGGCCTGGCATAGAAAGGGTTAAAATCAGCGTTTTCGTACACCTGTTGTGTAAAGCACGGCTGGTCAATTTTCTGCGGATCGCCTGCGATTGCTGACACTTCCAGATCAGCAACGCGCTTGCTCAAAGTCTTGTAGCGGCAGTAAGGCCCAGATAGTTGGTCTCACCATTCCTTGCAGGGTTGGCCGTTTTCTCTACAAAAAGTACGGCTCAAGAAAATAGGTTGATGTAGTTTCCTCTTTGGAGTTTTGTTCATTCTATACAGAAGCTGAAAATTGACCTGCCGTGCTTTACACAGCAGGTCTACGATAACGCTGATTTTAACGTACATACATTTACGCATTACACAATATTACAAGGTTTCTAGCAAGTTAAACTTCACAATGATTTAAAATAATCAAGTAAAAACCTATATATACAGTCGGAAAAATGAAAGAATACCCATGAACGAACGGATAAAACACGCTGTATTTTCCACGCTGTAATAATTATTATTACATGTACTTGCGCTGGGCAATTTTCTTTGTGACACGGTGACAGGAAAATACAGCGTGTTTTATATGTTCGTTCATGGGTATTCTTTCATTTTTCCTACTGTACAATCGACGAATACCACACTTTTCACGTCATATGTGGCATTTCTTGTATTGCACCAAAACATGGAGTAGTTCCTAAGCAATCCATTCCTCGGATAAAAAAGAAACCAGCACCTGAGGTTTATGGAAGTCAGGGAGCTGTTCAACTAATTCATTTTAAAAGGACAAAACCTAAGGTTTATCAGAAACCAAGATAACAGATCCGAAGGAAATGTCCACACCAACTGAAACTGTGACTCCATCTGTGCCTGATCTTCTGTGGCTCTAAGGGAAAAGCAGAGACATTCTCGGCCTCTTAGGACGGAATGGACTCATGGAAGCTGTGACAAGAGACATACCATACCTATGGGTAACATTTATTATTTGTACAGAAAACTAGGAGAAATTTATCAAATGACAGCATTTTAATAAAAAATAAAGTTTTGGAATGTAAAAAGTGGGTTTTGCCGAGACCGTTAAAAATTGGCAATTTTCAACTTTTACTTTAGACCGAACGGTTCGTCTGAAAAAAAAAGTAAATAGTGATATTTGTAGATAATTTTAAGTACTTTAATTTCTGTTAAGAGATAATTTACTAAAAGTTAATAGTTTTCGAGATTTGAGCAAAAAAGCGGAAAAAAGCTGAAATTTTTCGCTTTTTTCGCGATTTTTTCAATGTTTCAATGCAAGAAATTTTGTCCGCAAACCTCATATTCGGATTCAGCAGCCCAAAATCCATATATAATGAAAGAAATCAGAACTACCCCAAAACTTTCCTAGTCAAAACACAATTTTATTGAATCAAATATGAAGAACGAAAGTAAATTGCAAATTATATTGTTGTTTATTGGAGTAATTATTAGAGCAAAATACTTCGTACTTCTTATGTTGCACTCTAAAATATTCGTTGTCGCGATAATCCAAAACAGACGTATATTCGTGGAATACACCATAGACAGGTAAATGTCATTTTGTACCGGGTGTAACAATCACACTGTGTTTTTTCTTAAAGTTCGGAACACCCTGTGGAATATTCTAGCCCATATAAAATATTGAAATTAAAATTCAATTGTAGCCCTAGGCTTTATTAACATTTTCTTTTTTGATTCATTTGCTTATTTTGGATAATAAAAAAGTTAGGTACGTTAACAACTAGCCATGTTTTTCATCAATAAATCCTCATTTTCTGCTTAGTTTAATAGACAAGCCTAAAGTAGGCTATGAGAAAT
Organism: Diabrotica virgifera virgifera; assembly: GCF_917563875.1. Lineage (NCBI taxonomy): Eukaryota > Metazoa > Arthropoda > Insecta > Coleoptera > Chrysomelidae > Diabrotica > Diabrotica virgifera. The sequence continues at coordinate 178,210,090 of NC_065446.1, forward strand.
TACCAATTTAATAGATGTCAAAATGTTAACAGCCAAAAAGTGTCTGGTTGTTGTGAAAATTAGTAGATTTATTATTTAAAGTTTCAATTAAGCCCTTATTTTTTTGTTGTTTGGTGAAAATGGAACGCGCTACAAGGAATTTGACCCGTGATGAGTGTGTTCAAGCAGTGACCTTACATAGCGAAGGACTTAGCTACCATGCTATCGGCTCCTTATATTCGTAACAATTTTTTGCTAATCCACGATAATGCAAGACCTCACGTTCACAAACTGTAATCGAACATTTACAACAGGTAAATCTTCGGACTTTGAACTGGCCATCGCATGGTCCAGATCTAGACTACGAAAGCGTTTGCCACCTCCTAGAACCTTACAAGAGGTAGAAACAGTAGCTCTCGAGATTTGGAATGATATTGATCAAGAGCAAATAGCATACAGTCGGAAAAATGAAAGAATACCCATGAACAATCACATCAATTACTTATTTTGCATTTGCTGTCTTTTTCTACACGGTGATTGATTAGTAGGGTAAAGCTCAATAGCTCCGCTATAGTAATATATAGCAATAAAAGTTAATAACAAAAATGTTAGCCACCTTTGAGCTTCACATTACAAAATTAGTTAGAATGTTACATGGTGTTCGATAACACAGTGGCAGACCAAACTTATGTTTTTTTAAATGGAACACCCTATATTTTATTTTAAATTCGAAATCCTGTTAACTTCTCCATCACAAAAATATAAAGGTTTGTTATGTTATACAGGGTATTTACAAAGTTATAACCAATTTTATATGAAAATCGTAACAAGTTTAACTCCCTGTATAAAAAAAAATAAGCAAAACAACAATGGTTTATTAATGCCATATTTTTTAACGTATTGTCAAAATTTTCAAGAATGGTCGATATTGCTAATTTTCTTTATATCAAATACAGGGTGAGTCAAAACGCAAGTACATTATTTTCTCAGTAATTTTAAATGGAACACCCTGTATTTTATATCACTATTGAAAAGTACCATTGCCGTATTTTAATTTTTAGATAACATTCCCTATGTCTAAATTTATTAGTTTTCGAGATATTTTCATTTTTCAATGGACCAGTAGCGTGGCCACCCAACACCAGAATTTAATAAACTGGACTGATTTTTTTTGGGATTACGTTAATAATGAAGTTTATAAAATATCTCCAACAACAAGGGATGAGATGAAAAATAGAATACAAAGTGTATTTCGATGTGTTAATTTACAAATGTTCCGTATAGTAAGTAGCTCATTCAATGATCGTTTTTAGGCGTACATAAATGTGTTAGGAGATAATTTTGAACACCTTATGTAATTAAATATTAAAAATATTTTATTAAAAGTAGCTTCTAATTTTTTCAAACATGTCTTTTTGCAAAATGTGTTACTGATAAATTATGTTTCGTTCTTTATTTGTTACATTGTTACATTTACATACAAAAGTAGTGTTTAATTGTCTTCACAAAATATTGTATTTTGTGTTTGCGTGTTTTTTTGTAAAATTTATTACTAATTTTCTTTGTTTATTTGTTGCATTTACATAAAAAGATTTTTATTTGTTTCAAAAATGTTGCATGTAGTGGTTGTGTTTTTGTTTGTAAAATGTATTACTAATAAATTATTTTTATTTCTTTATTTGCTACAGTGTTACATTGATTACCGGATTGATAATCGGTAATCTTCAATTGTCAATTGAGTCATGGCTTACTTAAAATTTAGATAAATTTAAACACCTAAAATAATTTGCTCTGAAAAATGAAAATATCTCGAAAACTAATAAATTTGGGCATAGGGAATGTTACATAAAAATTAAAGTACGTTAATTTTACTTTTCAATAATGATATAAAATAAAGGGTGTTCCATTTAACATTACTGAGAAAATAATGTACTTGCGTTTTGACTCACCCTGTATTTGATATAAAGAAAATTAGCAATATCGACCATTCTTGAAAATTTTGACAATACGTTAAAAAATATGGCATTAATAAACCATTGTTGTTTTGCTTATTTTTATTTATACAGGGAGTTGAACTTGTTAGGATTTTCATATAAAATTGGTTATAACTTTGTAAATACCCTGTATAACATAACAAAGTTTATATTTTTGTGATGGAGAAGTTAACAGGATTTCGAATTTAAAATAAAATATAGGGTGTTCCATTTAAAAAAACATAAGTTTGGTCTGCCACTGTGTTATCGAACACCCTGTAACATTCTAACTAATTTTGTAATGTGAAGCTCAAAGGTGGCTAAAATTTTTGTTATTAACTTTTATTGCTATCTATTACTGTAGCGGAGCTATTGAGCTTTACCCTACTGATCAATCACCCTGTATAAATAACAAACGTTTGTTATAAAAAAAGATAGCAAATACAAAATAAGTGATTGATGTGATCGTTCATGGGTATAGGGCTTTTCATCGATTGTCATTTGTTTCGAGCTTCTGTCATGTGTCACATAATATTGATATATCTACGTCATAAGTCTTTGGTTTTTATCATTGGTGTATACCAATAACGTATGACGTAGATATATTAATATTATGTGGCACATGACAGAAGCTCGAAACAAATGACTGTGAATGAAAAGCCCTATTCTTTCATTTTTCCGACTGTACCTAATTTGTAATATAAATGTTGTTCTGAAGCTATTTTTTGTGGCATTTTTGTAATTAACTAATTTTGATGGGAAATAAGCCACAATTTTACTAAAAAAATGATTTTATTACCGTTTCGACGTCTAAATCGGATGCCGTTGTATACAGGGTGAGGCAAATAAAGGGCCTATTAGAAATATCTCGAGAACTCAAGGCAACAGAATCATGAAAATTGGAATAAAGGGGTTTTGAAGGATGATCCATTAAATGAAAATATTTTCATCTCTTTGCAACTTCCGGTTATACCGGAAGTTGCTTATAACTTCGTTTTTTTAAATGGGACACCCTATATATTTTTACATTTTTGGATTCCCTTCGATGTCTTCTTTTTTAAAATATGAGGTTTTGTAATATTATACAGGGTATTTTAAAAGATAATTACGTTTTTTTATTAATTTCGTAGCAAAATTAACGCCCTGTAGAATTGTGGTAGTTTGACATCTAAAACTCTACTTACGTTCAAATGATTGTTAATATACTCTACTATTGTTAAGAATCATTAGTATAGCTAAATTTTTAATTTTAGTATACAGGGTTGGTCGAAACTCGAAATGAGTATTTTCTGAGTTTTCTTAAATGGAACACCCTGTATTTTAGTATTGTAATAAAATGATATTTTATGGTACTTTTTTTATTTCTTAAGCATTCCCTATACCTAACTGCTTTAATTTGTGCTTAATTGTTAATCGCACCAACAATCTTAACTAAGTAGGTATTTCGATAGCTAAACCATTATTGGTAATTTTAAGGACCAGTCTGGATTGATATGTATTTATTTCTGAAAAATTATTTGGGATTGAGTATTTTCACGGAAAACCTAATAAAATTTTACGTATTTTTTGTTGCAATTAATGTTTAGCTTGAATCACCAATAACTCACAAATTAAAGCAGTTAGGTATAGGGAATGCTTAAGAAATAAAAAAGTACTATAAAATATCATTTCACTACAATACAAAAATACAGGGTGTTCCATTTAAGAAAACTCAGAAAATACTTATTCCGAGTTTCGACCAACCCTGTATACTAAAATTAAAAATTTAGCTATACTAATGATTCTTAACAATAGTAGAGTATATTAAAAATCATTTGAACGTAAGTAGAGTTTTTAATGTCAAACTACTACAATTCTACAGGGTGTGAATGTTGCTACGAAATTAATAAAAAAACGTAATTATCTTTTAAAATACCCTGTATAATATTACAAAACCTTATATTTTAAGAAAGAAGACATCAAAGAGAATCCAAAAATGTAAAATATACAGGGTGTCCCATTTAAAAAAACGAAGTTATAAGCAACTTCCGGTATAACCGGAAGTTCCAAAGAGATGAAAATATTTTCATTTAATAGATCATCCTTCAAAACCCATTTATTCCAATTTTCATGATTCTGTTGCCTTTAGTTCTCGAGATATTTCTAATAGGCCAGTTATCTGCCTCACCCTATATATATACAAACAACTAGTTTATTAGGGTTGCAGTCAGAAGGTTGGCCAGGATGTTAAAGAAACACTCTTTTGACTTTTTGTCTAGCTTTCGGAATGGTTTTATTCCTTTTTCAAGACTCTGTAATATAGATAAAAAGAAATATGTAAATTTTTATAAAATATCACAATTCGTCAGTATATATATATATATATATATATATATATATATATATATATATATATATATATATATATATATATATATATAAACTAAAAATGATCACAGCTGATTAGTAATTATCAATTTACAAATTATTGGGTTAACAGCTGAAATGGAAGACTCAGTGTACTATTAACTGATGTAGTTTATTATAAATGTACAAAAGAGCTATTAACTGATGTAGTTTACAGTATACCATGTATTGATTGTGACAAACAGTACATAGGCCAGACAACTAGACGAGTAAAAGATCGTATGACAGGTCATAAAAGTGATTGTAGATTATATCCAGACAGGTGCTCTTTAGCTACACATGTTGTAAATGAAAGCCATAATATGGACTTTGAATCTGTAAAAATTTTAACGAATGAAAAGAACTATCACAAAAGAACTTTTCTTGAAATGGCATTTATTTATCAGAATGAACAGACAATTAATAAAAGAACAGATATTAAACAATTAACAGAGATCTATTCTTTCCTTCTTGAACTTGATAAAAACTTAAATGTCAATAAAGATTTTAGTTTGGATTCTAGTTCATAATATACTACCTATTTCTGTCATAATTGACAGTATATTGACATAATTGTCTCTAATACCTTTCTGTGCGACGAATTTAAAAGATTTTAATAATTAGTGGTTTTTGGCATAGTTATTTATATTATAGTTCCATTTTTTATCTTTTTTATTGTTATATTTTTAATTTTTAATAACATTCACTGCAATTCTTTTTGTTAATGCCGCTTTTTTACACATTTATAACATCGTTGACTAAAATCTCAAACTGGTGAGTTATTTTTTAATACCCAGTTTCACTATTATATCTTTAATATTATTTCAGCGTCCCTGATGATGTTAACGACTGTTAACGAAATATTGGAATCGTAGAAAAGAGTACACTGAGTCTTCCATTTCAGCTGTTAACCCAATAATTTGTAAATTGATATATATATATATATATATATATATATATATATATATATATATATATATAGACGTACACACCGGCCATGTGAGTCCCATTTTGCCATATGCTGCGCACCGTCCGAGACCCGTTTTGACCATGCGAGACCCTTCAGCGGGACTCGCATGGTTTTATCGTGTATATCGGTTGCAGAAGTTCCAACTTATCCAAAAAAACTGATCAACAAAAAATTTTTTTTGGACTCGGAAGTCTGTTTGCTATCGCAAAATATATGGAATTTAGTTCATAGAAACGCACCATAGGCGGCGCACAGGTAGACTGTATGTAAGCTGTATGTCCATCCGAGACCCAGATTGATCAAACATTATATGCGAGACCCAAAACCCGGCAACATTGCTTTGTTATAATTTACTAAAGGAATTTCATTTGAACTTTATTTTAGCCAGGGCCGCGATTCAAAAAGAACGACTGTCCGCCATATTTAAAGACGGCGTAAATCGTGTAGCCGAGAAGCAGAATCGCGGGACTGATTATATTTTGTCAGCAGGCTACTTTTCACCAGATTATTGATTACGTATTGGTTGTATTCGGTGGGATTTTGTATTGGATTAAAGAAGGGCTCCCGCCATTCTTTAATACCGCTAAGTTGGAAAAAAAAAAACGTTTGTGCGATGAAAAAATTTAAAGTTGTATGTATTTTTTAATCCACATTATAAAAAGATAATAAAATACAAGTCCAAAAAATGTTTTAGGGGTGGACAACCCTTATCATCTAGGGGGATAAAAATCGGTCGAACCGTTTCAGAGGAGTTTGGGAACGTACTTTATGACACAAGAATTTTATATAATATAAGATACTATTTTATTAATCATATTTTTGTTAAGAATCTGATTTGCTAGATTAAATGAATTTTTACCGAAAAATATATATCAAACGAAATCGAATTAAAACACAAATGTTTAGAAACACGTTATTTAATAAAAAACTTCACAAAAACTACACTCTGTAAGAATTGTAAACAAACGTTTTAATTTTTACCCAATCAATTGATTGAAAGTTTTCTCCAGCTTTATTTTTTTTAAATTTCTGTACGTCTGCTTTTTTCGGAACCCTTTTTTCTTTTATGAATCTTGTAAAGTATTTAAGCATAGTTTGTTTGTCCTTTTCGGTCCATCGGTGCCTTGCAATCGCTAAAAAAAGTTAATACATAAATAGTTATTTATGATATAAGTGTTAAAAGTACACGTTTAAGGCACGCATGTGAAAGTTTGCAGAATGAGCTATAGCAAGTTCTGCAATTCACATGAGTGCCTTAAAAATGTACTTTTTAACACGCATATCATACAATATTTTTTCTACAAACGTAATTACAGAACAATATCTACAAAAACTTTTACTTGAACTTGACTGACATTCCATTTTTATATTTTTTGACATTACATCAAAATTGTCTATACGGTCAATACGAACTGCAGTGCCTTAAAAATATTTTAAAGCACTAGTGCCTTAAAGTAGCATTTTTAACGCACGCATGGAGTGCTAAAAATTGCATTTTTAACACGGACGGTTGTAGAAAAAAAATAATACTTAAAAATTGTAACAAAAAATATGCCGTAAATTAGTTATAAAATTTGGAAAGCATTTTTAATTTTAACAAAAACAGGTAATTGTCCTTTTACAAATAAAATTATTATATTAGAGTTTTTTACGAATAAATATTTTTTAAATCCTATTAGGTAATAAATGTATTATTAAATTAAAACAATTGTATTACGAGTAGCAGAGTAACAGTTATCTAAAGAAATTACCATTTGAAGTGCTTTCGGTTTTTTCAGTAGTTGGCACCTCCTTTCTTTTTGTAACTAAAAAAATCAAATAATACATGCATTTTTTCGATATACTCTTATTAAAACTGCTTTACCTTTATTATTTTGCATTGGATGCGTCATTTCATCGGTAAATAACTTTCTTTTACCCTTCGACGAAACTTTTTCTGCAAATTAATAATAATTAGTTATTTGTTACTTTTAAGTAGAAAACTGCTTTTAAGAGTTAGGAGCTACTCATCTTTTTTTTTTTCATTTATAACATTTATTGTAATGATTTTTTAAGACTTCGTTTATAATAATCTTTTACCTACCATTTTTATTAGCTTGTTCAATCTTTTCGTCGGTTACATCGCTAAAATTACTTTTAGGACTCCAAGAATGAGTAGGCTCTGTTAATTCTAAAAAATGGATTATTAAACTTTTAGGCAATTACCAATGCGAGTACACTAATTCTACCTTTTTCATTTATTTCATTTACTTCTGTTTCTATGTTTTCAATTTCCAAGTAGTCATTTTCTTCTATATTGATATCGTCTAAGCTCTTTCCTTTGTAAATATTAACATCACCTTTATTCAAAGCGATCATTAGTTTGGCTATTTTTGCAGTCTGGTATAGATCTTGAGGAAGTCTAAAAAATATTACAACTATTAACCCATTAACCGCCAATCAAAGAAATACTGCAATAATATGTAATATATTTGATTAACTAGAGTAAAATAAACTTAAACATTCGTAAAAAAATTATTTTACACTTTGATAATGGCAGGTGTCACAACAACAAAATGGTTCGTTTTCGAACCTTTGGCGGAAATGAGATATAAAAATTGAAATACACAATTTTATTTTTTGTGAAAAGTCTCAAAACATTTAGAGTGTAAATGGACCTGGCAACATTTGATAAACAAAATTAGGATGGTTAGAACATTGCCTACACCTTCAGCTTCTTTGTCAAAAACGAAGTCGAACGGCCCTCTATCTTTTTTAGAAATTATTTTAGATATTTCCAGTTTACACTTTCCAATCCCGTATCTTGCACTGTACCAGTTGCATAAATTCGACAAATCGACATATTGTCTACAACACTACACAGCCTCCCTTATGTAGCCCCCTCCCCCATCCTAGATTATAACAAAACTGCATACCGGAATACCCGTCTTTCTAAAGGTACGTATCCACTACGTTCGTAATATTGGACCACCGAGGCACTGCCGCACGGTCGTTGGCGCACTCTTGCACGGTCTGGGAGCTCCAACCATCCAATATGTTCACGAACCTCTTGCACTCCGCGCTCCCTGCAACTGCTCCCATCTACATGCATGCGCTCCTCTACATATAAACCGCCACCTATTGGACCGTTGAGGAGGAGCGCACACTGTTGCATGGTCCGAGAGCGCCAACCATCCACTATGTTCACGAACTTCTTGCGCTCTGCGCTCCCTGCAACTGCTCCAATCGATACGGTATGCGCCCCCTTACATATAAATTGTACACAGATTGGAGCGCCGAGGCAGAGTGCGCACAAGTGCACAGTCCGGGAGCGCCAAACGTGTCCACTATGTGGAGCTGTTGCAGGAGCTCGGAGCGCAAGCACAGTGGATACGTGTTTTTACACATAATAAAGAAATATCCCAACAAATTACTGCCTGTGCATCACCTTGAACTTATTCCTGATCAGGCAGGATTATATGTCGACTTCCGCCAATGGTTCGTTATCGAACCATTATTTTCAAACACGAGATTTGATGACTCAGAAATTATCTTTTTTGTATTTTTATAACAATTGGTGTACAAATAGGTTAAAAAAATAATGTTTTAATTTATTTGACCATAAAAGTGTTATGCCAATAAAATTACTACAGTAAAAATAAAGTTGTGTCGAAGGATTGAAAATGTCGGACATTTAGAAAATATTTTTGTGACGAAAGCACGAGTTTGAAAATTAAACAAAATTAAATTTAGTTACACTTATATCTTGTGGTTGCTTAAAAAATACAAAGATATAAAAAAAAATTAACGAATTGTCAAAAAAAATTCTACAAAAAAATGGTGCGTTTTCGCACCTTTGGCGCTAATAAACCACTTTAACAAGATTGGCTTACCTATACCATTCTTCATGGGTTTTTTTTGTATGGCCCATAAAAATGGCTAATTGTTCCATGTCAGTATTATTAATGTCCATAATCTGTAAAATTGTTGCAGTCTGTTTTCGAAATTTGGTAGAAGTTAGAGAGTTGGGATCCTTTGCCCCACAGTTTTTTGCAAATTGTTTAATTACACTTGTTCCATGAAACCAACCTTTCGACGAATTTGGATTTGCAAATATGTATTTATTATCTTCTGGAATTAATTTTATTTTTTCCCTTATTTTAATCATCAGCTCAATTTTCTCGTTTAAAAAAGGAGAAATTAAAATAGCTACAGGTTTGCTACCTTTTCCACCTGTAATAATTCTTCTAAAGTTTCTACACAATAGTTTTTCTGAAACAGTTAAACTTTCAGCAATTTCTTTTTGAACACTGGGCTCCGCAAATGATCTTTTGTAAGTAGAAATTTCAAGGTATTGAATCTCACCGATGCGTTTTCTATTTAGTATTAAAAGAAGGGCCATTATTCCTTTTGCTAAGGTTTTATATAAAGGAAGTAAATCATTTTTGTCATTTTGTTTCCCCTCCTTTTCTAAAAGTTTGTTTAATTTTTTGGCACTGTCTTCAACCTGATTTTTGACAAAATTATTAAACTTAATTACGTCACTTGTCACCGGAAGTATTTGGGGTTTTTCCCATTGCTGTTCTTTCATTGTTTTAAGGGCTAATGAAGAAATTTCATTGGCCCAACTGGTCTCTAATAATGTTTTTAAATCTCGAATGCTTTTTTTTTCCTCATTAGGGTTTTTAAAGGTAAATAATGGGGATTTTTTTAAAATCATTCGATTAATTATATCGCATAATTGTTTTAAAGTGGTACCCATATGAAGTGCTAATGATGAAGATTTAAAGCTTTTATCGGCATTACTAAATCCCGAAATTACTTTTGTGGCCGTAACTAAATCGTCAAATAATTCTGGTTTCATAGCATCAATTAGGTTCTGAACAGGTGTGAACTCTCTAAGAGCAATCAAAAGTCTTGCTAATTCTCTCATTTTGTTGGACTTTACTGTTACAATTTGCTTTCTTTTATGTTTTTTAAGATGGGTTTCCCCGAATAAACATATTAAAATATCATTTTTTGCGGTGGCGCTTATTTTATCTGCTTTCATAATGCAAAATACCTCTTTCTTTAATCTTGACTGTGATAAAAAACTGTTTTGGCAGCGAGAAGCCGCTAAAAATGTTTGGGATTGAGTTAAGGCATTTAGTCGCCCACACTTTGTACCAGTGTGTTTTTCTTGGCATTTTTTAGCATGCTTATAGAAAAAAAATTTTTTGTACACCCCAGAACAGTTTTCGCAAACAACAAAATCGTCAAAGTCTAATGCTTGGGCTTCCGTGGGCCTTCGAACAGCCCCCACTTTTTTTTCTTCTCTAAACAAATGAAAATTTCCTTCCTTGCGTAAAGAATCCCATAAGGTTTTCCTTTCATTAGATCCTTTTGGAAAAGATAAAATCTTTTTTACTCGACTTTCGTCAGCATGATTTCTTTCCAAATGTCTTGCAAAATGACTCACTTCTACGAAACAAATTGGACAGAAATTCTTTCTATCCCAAACTCTGTTTTTTCTATGTGAAAGGGCAACAATGGAATTATTAGTTTCGATCTAAAAAAATTAAAAGTAAGACTGTAAAAAAGTACATTTTAAAACTAAATTTAAACAATTTAAATTAATTAAAAAATTACAAGGGACAGGCCCGCGCCAAACACACTTGGCGCCCTTGTGCATTAAATTACTGTGCGCCTTCACCTATTAGGCCAGGGTAGATCCTGTTTCGAGATAAAAAAAAAATTAACAGCATTATGCATACTTTATTTTGTAATTATTCGTTTAAGTACTTGAAGGGAAGTGGATCGGGAGGAAAAAAAATTGAATGGGGGTTGGTGGGGGTGGTTTATAGGGGTGAAAAATTTGCCTTGCGATTTCCGGCTTAGGTTCGCAATTTTTCTAATAACATTGAACGTAAAAGTTGTAGATATTAAAAAAACAAACAACTTTTGTTCTATGTATTTTTCAACATAACCTCAAAATTTACGAGAAAAATGCCAAACACCACTTTTTCATGTTCTTCGGTGTAACTTTAACAAAAATTATTTAAATTTAACCAAATTCCGGGAAATATACCTTTTTGCATCTAATATTTTTTTTAATTTTTTTTTAATGGCGGATATTGAACGGTTTCCGAGAAATTTCAATCGAAAAATTTGGTAGCTCAAATTGAGCTTTTTAACTTTTGTAGGTGGGCATTATCTTCGTTGAAATGTGTACTTTCGAATGAAAAAAAAGGTCACCTTAAGAAAGAATTTTTTTGAAAATCGCAAAAAAAACCGAAAAAACCGGTTTTTAGGTCATAGAATTTAAGTGATCGTTATAATTTTGAAGTTATTTACTTAAATTTCTGTTCAAACTTTGTAAAACATGTTAACATAGTTATTTATAAACAGTTTTCAATTATTTAAACACGATCAGTTAATAAAACTATTGTTTTAACAATATTTTTGCATACAATTTTTTTGCAAAATTGACATGTTTGCTTGGAAAATTTTTTTTGTATTTAAAAAAACAAATCGAAAGTATTACATATATGCAATTTTATGAAAAAGGCGATAGCTTTTGAGTAAAAATTCTTTGAAAATTTTAAAAAGTGGTAGACTAGTATAACTCTAGGTTTTTATGTGTTCAGGACCGTAGAAATAAAAAAGAACGTAATTTTAATTTTTTTTATTCAAAATTTTGTACAGATGTTTTAATTACAAAATTAAAAATGAAAACTTGTTACACGTGCACTTTACAAAAAAAATTTGATCAATTTATTTGTGCCTACTTCTTTTTGGAACTGGTTCATTAAAATTTTCAACGAATTTTTACTCAAAATCTATCGCCTTTTTCATAAAATTGCATAGAGTACTTTCGATTTGTTTTTTTTTAAATACAAAAAAAAATTCCAAGCAAAAATGTCAATTTTGCAAAAAAAATTTTATGCAAAAATATTGTTTAAACAAAGTTTTATTAACTGAACGTGTTTAAATAATTGAAAACTGTTTATAAATAATAACTTAAAATTATTATAAATAATGTTAACAAATATGTTTTACAAACTTTGAACCGAAATTTAAATAAATAACTTCAAAATTATAACGATCACTGAAATTCTATAACCTAAAAACCGTTTTTTTCGGATTTTTGCGATTTCCAAAAAAATTCTCTCTTGAGGTGCCCTTTTTTTTCATTTGAAAGTACACGTTTCATCGAAGATAATGCCTACCTACAAAAGTCAAAAAGCTCAATTTGAGCTACCAAATTTTTCGATTGAATGTATAGTGTCATTTTATGAAAAAGTGAAATTTCTCGGAAACCGTTCGATATTCGCCATTAAAAAATTTTTAAAAAATATTAGATGCAAAAAGGTATATTTCCACCAAATTTGCTTAAATTTAAATAATTTTTGTTAAAGTTACACCGAAAAACATAAAAAAGTGGTTTTTGGCGTTTTTCTAGTAAATTTTGAGGTTATGTTGAAAAATACATGAAACAAAAGTTGTTTGATTTTTTAATACCTACAACTTTTACGTTCAATATTATTAGAAAAAATGCGAACCTAAGCCGGAAATCGCAAGGCAAATTTTCCACCCCTATAAACCACCCCCACCGACCCCCATTCAAAATTTGTTTCTTACCGATCCACTTCCCCTCAAGTACTTAAACGAATAATTACAAAATAAAGTACGCATAATGCTGTTAAAATTTTTTTAGAATTTTGACTATTTTGAGAGGATCTACCTTGGCCTATATACCGCTTTTCACAAAATTTTAACTATGCACGTTTAAGAACGACAATCATAAATAACAGGTAAATGACGCTGGCCTATTGCTGGGCTCTGGGTTCATAATCCATAATCCGCCCTTCTGGCTAGTGGGAACAATGGTTAAGCATGCTGTCCTTGACTATTGAAGGAGGACAAAGATGTTTTCGTGCATAAACGTAAATTATGTATTTAACCTTTAACTACACGCGCTGGCGTATTTTGTACGCCAGATATAAGAATTCTACTGCACATATATTAAAAAATTTAATTTTTGACCTTGTTTATCTATCTAACCTGTCACTGGAATGTGATTTACAATTTGGTTTTAGTTTCGTTATAATCGGCGTTCTGAGAAGATCATAATTTACAGTTTGTTGGTGGACAATAATAGGTGGACAGTAATTTGTTGTTTCCGGTGGTGGTCAATATACACCACGATTATAATAATCTAAGTAGTAATATAAGTACATATTTTAATTGTTTTTTAGTCATTATGGCACAAAATATATTTTTCTTTATAAACAATACTTTTTCTCCTGTAAAAAAAGCACATTTAAAAAAAAATTACTAGTAATTTTATTTATCATGGAATCCAGTTATTCCATGATTCCAGTTATAAATCCCAATTGGCTTACTGAGAAGGAACTCCAAGTATTCACTGATGCCGAATAATGTTTATAACAAACAACTAAATGTATTTCTTCAAAAAAAAAATAAACAAATCCGCTGTTTTTAAGTGTATTTTCTTGTGGCGTATAAAGTACGCCACGCGTGTAGTTATGTTATAACTTGATGCGCGTGTAGTTAAAGGTTAAGATAGTTCTTGCGCTTTTTGTTATTTAGCCAAAAACCCGGAGCGCCTTTTCATAAATATATATCACTTATATATTATATCACCTATGGACAGAGCGGCCCTGACAAGGGATTCCCAATGACTGCTAATAATTATTAACCTAATAATTCTTTAACTTACGTTAGAAATATGGGGCTTTTCCGAGGGTTCGTCCTTTGTTAAAGTTGATTCAGGGCAAGTTACGTTTATGGTCTAAAATTAATAACACACAATCAGTAATGTCTATAAATAAATAAAGAATTACATTGAGCAATATCTTTTAAAATAAGTATCTACTTGTCATTTTGTATTTTACTTAAAATAAGGATTTATCCAATACTTTTTTGAACTGATTAAATATGTCGTATTAAAAAATTACCTTAAAAATTGGAATAATAGTTTCCTCTTCCCCTCCCTCAGACTCTATTTCCGTTTCGGGTACATATGAGGATGTGTCACGTGACTCGCTAAAGTCTTCATTGTCTTCATAGTCTCTATGGTCAGTATTTAGATTCGTGTAAATTTTGGTCAAAATTGGATAGCAATCAAAATTTACAGCTTTTAATGGAGTGTAAGTTTTTTCTTCCAGCTAAAGCAATATTTAATAATTAACACCAAAATAAGACTTTTTTAAGATATTACGTTTTATAAAATAGAGCAAATAAGTAGTATGAAGGTGCAATAATATGTCGATAGGCGACTTAAACCATATTATATTTTTCGACTGCACTAAATATACACTTGAAGCATTGGAACTAATGACGGAATTAAATAATATAAAATTTCTTCTTCCAGTAAATATTTCAGCACTCCTTGCTTCATTTGATAAAAGAGTCTATGACATATTAGTTCATTTTGTGATTAGGACGAAAGTAGACATTTGATCTTTCTTACGTCATAGTTTGTGGCAAATAGACTTTGTCTGATGCCAAAAACACACACACACACACACACACACACAAGTAGTATGAAAATAAACAAGTTTTTGTTAAATACATATTTTGTTTAAAACAATTTTTACCTTGTCGTACTCAGGCGATTTTGATGCTTTTTCCTCTAAATCAATTTCTTGAAATTCATATAAATCCAAGGTTTTGTTTAAAGGTTGTGAGTCGTTATCAATGTTATCATTAAGTTTAACATCTGGTTCCAGTAAAATATTTGCTTTGGGTTTTAAATGGTCCTGTTTTTTTTCTTTATCATACTTATTAAATGGAGTCTAAAAATTAAAATAGTTTTCTTGGTGTATACTTTAATTTACACTAAATGAGATCAAGACTTACCTCTACGTTATTTTTACTTTCAGATAATGTTGATTCATCTATTTTATTTTCTTGACATTAAAAAAAAGGGAGTTGTTATAGTTTGCAAGTAGTTATCAATTTTTTCTTTAAGGTTAACGTTCGATAAGATCTTTACATTGGGCTCTAAAAGCTCAGTTTTTTTCTTCGCATTTTGTTTCGTTTTGCTAGGCGGCCCAAAATAAGATTTCCCCATCTTATTTGCATTTGAATAATCTTTTTCTAAAAATTTAAGAAATAAATAAGAATAGAATAAAAAATTATTTATTCCACCAACAATTGCCAATAAAAAAACATAATTTATAAAAGCGCTCCGAAGTTTATAATAAAATGGCATTTTTTAATTTATTAATTCATTTATAATAAATATTTTGTAAAAACTTTAAATAATTAGACGTGTGTAAGTAATATTAACTACTTTGTATAAATTAAAAAACACTTGAGGTACTTACTTTTATTATTTTCGTCCAACGCGAGTTCCAAAATTTTTTTTGATCTATTTTCCATAGGTACCTAATATTTATCCTTGCGCCTAAAATCACTATTTTACGTCCGCCCTTACTATTCACAAGAATTAAAATAACCGCTGAAACAAAACTGTTAAATTCGAGGTGAAATATACAAACCGGGGAAGTACCTAAAATATTCGGCAAACAATACGAGACCCAGCGTTGTGGCAACATCGCTGGGTCTCATATTGTTTGCTGAGTGTGCCATGTATAACTGGCGGGACTCGCATGTCCTTTTGACTTGTAAGTGGGACTCGCACGGTATGCTCCGTATAGATTTTTTAAACTAAAAGATTTTTCTTACCCCTCTCTGGGGCCCATAAAAGTTCATATTATATTCTTTATTTTTCTATAATAAAAATCTAATTATACACTTTGGTTATGGTGGGTCTCGGGTGGTCTGCTGGATATATCGGGACTCGCATGGTGCGTTGCTCGCGTATATATATATATATATATATATATATATATATATAGGATGATCACAGCTGTCTAATTAATATCAATGTCAAAGGTAAAGTTCATTGGGTGTGCAGCTGGAAATGAAAGCCAAAGTGTACTCTTTTCAACGAGCTAGCAATATTTCGTTTAATTTCTTAAACATCATCAGGCCAGTTGCTACAAAGTTATTACAAACTGGTGAAATAGTGCAATTTACATAATAAGTTAAAACACTTACTTGGATGAGCTTGTTAGCCTCGATATAAAAAGTTCCATGAAGAACGCCAAGTGAAAAAAAAACCAACATTGGATTTAGTGTACAGTGAAGGCATAATAACTCACACAACCAAGTGTATTATTTTCCGTGTGTGCCGGAGTAGTCAAAATTACTTAAATTAACATTTAGGACAAACAATTTTACGAATACATAGACGAAACAATTAATAATTCAACATTTTGGTGTTTCCATGTTGGGAGGAAGGCGTGAAAGCAAGTACCTCAAGGTCACAGCGGTCTGTTAGCTGTCATTATACGGAAGTGTCAGCCAGAGCTAGGCAATTTTTAGTTTAAGTACAAGTTGTATTAAATTGATAGATTTTTGTTAAGATCAATGTAAGATCATTATGTTGTTGTTTATTAAATAAAGAATTTATAAGACAGATTACTAGCGATTGTCTGTTTTATTTTTTAATAATATTGTATTCAATGATTAAAGAAACGCAAACAATTGTAATAATAATTAACTTCTTTCTATAATTTGGTGGTATAAATGAAATCACAAAAAACTTTGCAGAATGGTAAACCACTTTGTAAAGAGGCACATATGCATACCCAAACACACATATACATATACACACATGGATTACATGCGTACAAATACAAATGTATATACATACACAGCTGATACCTCCTTATTTCAAGGTGTCAATTGCAATGGCAACTACTGAATCTAAAAAACAAATTCATTGAACTAAATTATATTGGTAGTTTATGGTGACAGAATAGAGAGAATGGCTATATGACAAAGGAGCACTAAATTAAATTAAAAAAAATTATTTTACTAAATATTATTTAGGAACTATATTCAAAAGGTAATGAGAGATAAAAATTATTAATAAAGATTGACCAAAACCAACTTATTAATTAATTGTTTCGTCTATGTATTCGTAAAATTGTTTGTCCTAAATGTTAATTTAAGTAATTTTGACTACTCCGGCACACACGGAAAATAATACACTTGGTTGTGTGAGTTATTATGCCTTCACTGTACACTAAATCCAATGTTGTTTTTTTTTTCACTTGGCGTTCTTCATGGAACTTTTTATATCGAGGCTAACAAGCTCATCCAAGTAAGTGTTTTAACTTATTATGTAAACTGCACTATTTCACCAGTTTGTAATAACTTTGTAGCACTGGCCTGATGATGTTTAAGAAATTAAACGAAATATTGCTATTCTTTTTCTCATGATCATCTTTCAGTGCGTCACAGTTTTTCGATTTCTTTCTAACGCATTAAATTGTATGTGACAGAAAAAAAGGCACGTCGGTGATTACTTCTAGTTCTGTGATTATTCTAGTTGTCGATAGATGGCGCCATAATTAAAAAAATAATTTTTTATTAATTAGATAATAATATTACAAATATAATCTGTATAATTTAGAAGACTATACAAATCAAAGAAAATACCATTTTATAAATGCAAGAAACACATTTTATTTGTTTTTATTCTAAATTGAAAATAAAATGTGACAACTGTCAGATTTAACTAAAATGTCATGTTAGAATAAATGTCATAAATGTGTATTATCACGGACTTACCCTTTTTCCTATCATTTGTGACGCACTGAAAAATGATCATGAAAAGGACAATAGCTCGTTGAAAAGAGTACACTTTGGCTTTCATTTCCAGCTGCACATCCAATGAACTTTACCTTTGACAATGATATTAATTAGACAGCTGTGATCATCCTTCAGTCATTAGACAGATATGGGTTTCTATGACACCATTCGAGAACAATATGGTGAATTTGCAGTTTCATGTTTGAAGAATTGGACCAAAACCAGGAAAAACTTAGCAAAGGAGATTAACAGAAAACAGTTCCTGCTAAATTGCCGTAGACTAGGACTAAAGTCGAAACATTTAAAGGAAGCTACAAAACCTATAGAGAAACTTGTTTATAGACAAGAACCTCAAGCACAGGATATAACTATAAAAGTTACTAACAAGCTAAGTACAAAATTGTTAAATCACGAGATCAATTTTACTAATAAAAAAATTTTTAAACTTAACAACCAATTAGATGAATTAAAAAGTCTTATTATTGAAGAGTGCACTTTGTCAATTTTTAATGAATTCTCTAGTAGACACATAAGAGTTTATAATAAAATATTTCATGAAACTAAAGCAATTCAACTAAAAAAACTAGACTTTCTCAAGAAAGAATTTCACAAAAACTTTTTAAAAACTAAACCAAATTGGATAAAAAATCTTTTTTTTTTTTTTTTTTTTTTTTTTTTTTTTTTTTTTTTTTTTTTTTGGCTTTAAGGTAAAACCCACACAGCCAGATACAAATTTTGTAATAAAAGAGAGGGCAAGGATTTGACACAAGGATTACACTCTTCTCGCCCAGGGGCCGATCAGGGCATTTTATAAACAATCAAAGGTAGGCCTCGGATAGATAAGGTACATATACATTAAGGAAAGACATAAGGTAGCAGCAAAAGGTATTATTAAATTTGTATTTTTGTTATTCTGACGAAATACAACAGACAATCGTAAATTTCTTTTCTGTTTAAAGCAAGAAGATGCATTATGTTATATGGGCTTTCAATGTTCAATTTTAGAAGTTTTCTGACCAGCTCATTGGATTGAGCCCTATATTTTTGGCAATCAAAAAATATGTGGTCCAGGTCACCGATTTTATTACAAAATTCACAAAGATCACTCTCAAGTATTTTGATTTTATGTAAGTGTGCTGGATAACACGCATGACCAAACTTCATTCTACTAATAGTGGTTATGCTTTTGCGATTGTAATCGAACTTATTGTACCAAGGTTTTTTCCTCAATTTGGTTTCTATTCTGGTGTAACGTGTTGGATTTGTAAATGTGTATTCTTGCCACAAGTAGGACCATTTTCTCATCATTTTATGTTTTGATATGTTTATTTGTTCATCCGTAGTTAATTGGCAATTTATCTGTTCCCCCATTTCTATGCTTTCTTTGGCAATTTTGTCTGCAATTTCATTGTTTGTTATTCCTACGTGTGCTTTAACCCAGAAGAATTTTATAAATTTATTTTGATCTTGTAATTTTTTAATAATTGTTTGAATGTTAAAGATAATATCATTTGTTGTGTTTGAGTTGGATTTTAGAATTTTAAGAACTGAAAGTGAATCGGAGAAGATAATGGCATTCTGTTCCTCTTCCTGTTGTACATATTCTAGTGCTTTTAGAATTGCTATTGCCTCGGCTGTGTAGATAGATGTATTTTTATGTAGCTTATAGTGTTTTTGTATACGTTTAGGTATTACGAAGGCACAACCTGTGCCGTCAGTGTTTTTTGATCCATCAGTGTATATTGTGACATAGTTTGGATGTTGGTCTAAAATTTGATTAATAACTATGTTATTAGATGATGCTAATTCAGAGTAATGGGGTATATTCACATCACATACAACAAAGTGAACAAAGTAATCGATCTCTACCTTTGTTTGTGGTTGTAGGGTCGCGTTTCTTAATGCTTCACAAATAGGAGGAGAGTTCTTATGTATCCAAAAAGGCTTAGTTAAGTCGTATTCGTTTAACTTGTATATGCTACTAATGAATGGTGAATTTTTCTTTAGTGATTTAATAATCATTTTTTCAGCTAAAAATGATCTTCTCAATTCTAATGGAGGTTCGATTGCTTCAGCTCTTAATGGTTCAACTGGTGTAGATTTCATTGCTCCCAGACATATTCTAAGTGCTTTGTTTTGTATTATGTCCAGCTTACGTAGATTGGTTTTATTGGCCGTTCCATAAAGTGTACAACCATAATCAATTATTGATCTTATGTAAGCTCTATAGAAAATTAGTGCTGTTTTAGGTTCTGCTCCCCACCAAGTTCGCATGATGGATTTTAGGAAGTTTAGTCCTTTGTTACATTTTATCTCTATTTGTTCAATGTGTGGTTTCCAGGTCAGTTTTCTGTCTAATATAACTCCTAAGTATTTGGCATTGGTATCCACTGGAAATTCTATTTTATTTATTTTAATTTTCTGCATTGGTTTCACATTATGCCTGGTGAAGATAACGACTTTGGATTTTTCAGCGGAGATTTGTAGTCCTAAATCATTTATGGATCTTAAAAAGAGTTCTGTGCTGGAGTTTAAACGATTGATGCATTCATCGAGGTGTTTGCTACGTGTATAAACAACAAAATCATCGGCATATTGTATCATAGTTGCTGTAGATATGGAGGAGTGTAAATTAGTGGTGTATATATTGAAGAGTAGTGGTGCAAGAACAGATCCTTGTGGCAAACCTAAATTTGCAGTTTGGTATTTCACTTGACAGCCATCACATCCTCTGAGTCCTACTTGCCTGTTTATATACAATTTGCATATGGTGTTAGCAACTTCTTGAGGTATTTGTAATTGTATCATTTTTTCCCGTAGAATGAACCAGTTGACATTGTCATATGCACCTTTAACATCTAGAAACATCGTGCTATTGTAATCATTTTCAGTTAAACATATTTGTATGTCTGTAACTAAGTGTGTCACCGCATCAATGGTGCCAAACCCTTTTTTAAAACCGTATTGTGTGGTTGGCAGAGAGCCAGTTGTATTTAACCACCATTCCAGTCGGTTTTTAATTATTCTTTCAAAAATCTTGAGTATACATGGCATAAGTGCAATAGGTCTATATGAATCGCATAAGTGGGGGTTTTTGTTTGGTTTGTGTATGGGTATTACAATAGTCTTTTTCCATTCTTCTATACATTCCCCATTAATCCAGATGTCATTTAGGATTTTGATTAGAAACATCTTGGCATTGTTTGGTAGTTGGTATATCATAGGATATCTAATATTATCATAACCAGGTGATGTATTCTTTCTATTTTTTATGTTATAGTTTAATTCTGGCAGACTGATAGGTTCACAGAAGATTTTATGATTGGTATTATTTTGTTCTTGTTTTGTGAAAATGTGTGATGTATCATTCAAGGCATTAGCTGGCGAAATTTTATCTAGAAATTGTTCTTGCCATTCATAATTCCCCGATGTATTAACTTCCCCAGATCTTCTATTCATTTTTCTGGCCTGTGTCCATATAGTTGTCAATGGTGTATTTTTATTTAAGTTTTCACACCAGTGCTGCCAATATAATTTGGCTTTATATTTTAAAAACTTCTTGGTTTTTGAATTTTCGTTTTTACATTTCATATAGTTTTCCATGGTGCTTTGTTGCTTATATGTTTTGAGCATTTGTTTTCTTTTTTTAATGGCATCTTCGCAGCTTTGATCCCACCATGGTGGAAGAGAGGTTTTTTTGCTCATTTTAAAAGGTTGGTAGATGGGTATGGAGGCATTGGCTGCCTTATATAAAAAATCTTAGTAATGTAGATATTCCTAAAGATGTAGAACAGTTGTTAGCACTAGGCCCTAAGTTTAGTATAGAACCTAGAGTAGGATGTGACATTTCTATCAGAAGTATTTTAACAGACGTAGAACTAGTAGCTTCATCAATATCTAATTTATCAGAAAAGAACATAGCTCGAGCTAGAGTTACTAATGCTTTGACTAACTACATTGCACATAATAAAAAATCTTTTAACTATTTTCATTATTTACTTAAGAAAACTAAAACTTTTTTAAAAAATCACTCAGAACTTATAGTCACAAGATCTGACAAAGGTAACGTCACAGTAGTTATGTATAAAACTGATTATCTAGAACTTTCAAAACAACTTATTAGTAATAGTGACTCCTACCACACATTAACGTCTGATCCTACTCAATCTATACAAAGGCAAAGTAATAAATTGGTCAAGATGTTGTTTGATACCAAACAAATTGATGACACTGCAAAGAAAAAATTAAATTCATATAATAGCATTTCACCAAAGTATTACTCACTACCAAAAATACATAAACCAACATTAGCTGTTAGACCTATAGTATCATCAATAGGAGCTCCTACTGAAAATATTGCTGGTTTTATTACAGAAATTCTCACTTCTGCCTATGACTGTAACAATGATTATTATGTAAAAGATTCCTTTGAAATAAACACTAAATTCAATAGAATGCAACTACCTCAAGGTTACGTGTTAGTTAGTTTGGATGTGATCTCTTTATTTAGTAACGTTTATCTTGAAGCATGTTTAAGATCAGTAAACAAACATTGGCCAGAAATCAGTAGACATTGTACAATAGATAAAGATATGTTTTTGAACTTAATCACTTTCTTATTTAATAACACCTATTTTTCTTTTGACAACACATATTATAAACAAACTTTTGGAACACCAATGGGTGCAAAGATTAGCCCTATTCTTGCAGCATATGTTATGGATGACTTGCTAGACATTATTATTCCTGTACTACCTTTCAATCCTTTTTTTATAAAAAAATATGTAGACGATATGATCTTAGCTATACCTCATAATATGTTAGATGACCTGCTTTTTATTTTTAACAGCTATGGCTATGATCCATACATACAATTCACCATCGAAGTAGAAGATGAAAATCAATCTCTTCCTTTCCTAGATACTAGATTAGTTCGTTCTAATGACAACATCATTACAGTAGATTGGTATAGAAAATCAATGAGTTCTGGCAGATACATTAATTCTATGTCACATCATAAACATTCTACTAAAATCAACTTGGTGAAACAAATGAAAGATAGAGTTTTAAAAATTTCTGATAAATCATTCCATCAAAAAAATCTTAAAATACTATATGATCTCTTTATAGATAATTCTTATCCACCACTTCTCCTTAAAGGTCTGTTGTACAATACTCCATTAGAGTTCACTCCGATTAACTCAATATCTGTAGGCACGTCTACAAATACTAACACACAAAACACTGTTCACAATCACACTCCTACACATTATTGTGTGTTACCTTATATACAAGAACTGACACCAAAACTGACAAGAATCTTTAAATCATATGAGAATATTAAAATAACTAATAAAACCTCTCTAACAGTAAATTCTATTTTTTCCAAACTTAAAGATCCAACCCCACAAGATCAAATTTCAGATGTGGTTTATAGCATTCCATGTAGTGATTGTAATGGCAAATACATAGGCCAGACATCTAGACGACTAAAGGATAGAGTAATAACACATAAAAGTGACTGTAGACTTTATCCAGATAGATGCACACTAGCAAACCACGTACACACCCTCAATCACAAAATGAACTTTGCAGATGCCAAAATCCTTGAAAAAAAAAACATCTTACAAGAGAAGACTTTTTTTAGAAATGACCCACATTGCAACAACTGACAACGTGATTAACACAAAATCAGATATAGAACATCTAAATGAAATTTATTTCTTTTTGTTAAAGCTAGGAACAAATAATAACCAAGTTAGTTTATTAGACGATTCTCAACAATACCATCTTGTTTAGTACAAACTTCTTTTTCGTTTCATATATCACAATTTTTAGTTGCCCCTAAAGATGTCAGTTGGTTTTGGTCAATCTTTATTAATAATTTTTATCTCTCATTACCTTTTGAATATAGTTCCTAAATAATAGTTAGTAAAATAATTTTTTTTAATTTAATTTAGTGCTCCTTTGTCATATAGCCATTCTCTCTATTCTGTCACCATAAACTACCAATATAATTTAGTTCAATGAATTTGTTTTTTAGATTCAGTAGTTGCCATTGCAATTGACACCTTGAAATAAGGAGGTATCAGCTGTGTATGTATATACATTTGTATTTGTACGCATGTAATCCATGTGTGTATATGTATATGTGTGTTTGGGTATGCATATGAGCCTCTTTACAAAGTGGTTTACCATTCTGCAAAGTTTTTGTGATTTCATTTATACCACCAAATTATAGAAAGAAGTTAATTATTATTACAATTATTTGCATTTCTTTAATCATTGAATACTAATATTATTAAAAAATAAAACAGACAATCGCTAGTAATCTGTCTTATAAAAAATTGCCTAGCTCTGGCTGACACTTCCGTATAATGACAGCTAACAGACCGCTGTGACCTTGAGGTACTTGCTTTCACGCCTTCCTCCCAACATGGAAACACCAAAATGTTGAATTATTAATTGTTTCGTCTATGTATTCGTAAAATTGTTTGTCCTAAATGTTAATTTAAGTAATTTTGACTACTCCGGCACACACGAAAAATAATACACTTGGTTGTGTGAGTTATTATGCCTTCACTGTACACTAAATCCAATGTTGGTTTTTTTTCACTTGGCGTTCTTCATGGAACTTTTTATATCGAGGCTAACAAGCTCATCCAAGTAAGTGTTTTAACTTATTATGTAAATTGCACTATTTCACCAGTTTGTAATAACTTTGTAGCAACTGGCCTGATGATGTTTAAGAAATTAAACGAAATATTGCTAGCTCGTTGAAAAGAGTACACTTTGGCTTTCATTTCCAGCTGCACACCCAATGAACTTTACCTTTGACATTGATATATATATATATATATATATATATATATATATATATATATATATATATATATATAAAGCAGTTAGGTAATATTGACTCACGTTGTAAGTTTTTTATGCTTTTTATGTACAATATTTTTTATCGTCTAATTTCATTGTATTTACTAAAACTTTTTTAGCATATCTTGAAGAAGCAAATAAATTTTGCGAAAGCTTGATAATAACTAAGAGTTTTACTTATCCTGCCCCCTGAAATTTATGACTGCAACCTCAAAATTAACAAGATTATATATATATATATATATATATATATATATATATATATATATATATATATATATATATATATATATATATATATGATGTCCAAATCGGAACGCAACTCATAAATATTGGCAGTATCATTTTAAAGTCTTATAATTTAAAATGAATATTGGTCTGAACAACATTTTTGTTTAATTCATTAATATTTTTTGTATTTTGACAACGGCATCCGATTTGGACGTCGAAACGTTAATAAAATAATTTTTTAGTAAAATTGTGGCTTATTTCCAATCAAAACTAGTTAATTGTAATATAAAAGTACATATTTATCTCCTTTATTATCGAACATAAGCGAATGAATTAAAAAACAAAATGTTAAGAAAGCCTAAGGCTACAATTGAGTTTTAATTTAAATATTTTATATATGCTAGAATATTCCAAAGTGTGTTCAGAACACACAGTATGTTTGTTACACCCGGTATAAAATGACACTTACCTGTAACAACAATATCATTACATCGATTTTCTTAAATCATAAGGCTGTAATATATTAAAAAATCACACAAATCGGACAACAGGTTTAGGAAATTCGAGACATCAACATGTCCTATTTTTTAGGTGTAATTTTGCCACTGTGTGTATATTGATTTGTTGACTTGTTGACAGTTCTTGATATTTAGTAATTTTACCAACAGTTACTAAAGCGCCATGGGGACCTATTGGGTTGTGAAGATTAGGTTTTTCATTGAAGTTTTCCATTTTAGTGGGAATTTTCCATTTTTTGATTTAATTCTCCATTTCCAAAAACCGTTTTTTCCGAAAAGTTGCTTATTTTTACGTAAAGGATCCATATTTGCAATAAAAAATGAAGGTTCCCATTTAAGATTTTAAAGTATGTAACCCCCTCCCACCTCCTTGGGGGGTAGTGGTTGGTGTCATTCGATAGATTTTTGAAAAATATTGAACACGTATTTTTCAGTTTTTCGATCTGGTGTTCATTTCGTGAAATGTTAGCTTTTTTTGTGAAACTTTGTGACTCGCCCATTTCCTTGCGCCCCGCTCAATTCGTCATATTTTTTAAATATACACTGTTCTTCATGTACTTACTTCTCAACGCTGCTCTCAACGCACGCCCCTGCATTAAGAGTCCATATATGGTAGGGGTACATTTACAAGGTACAAGGTTTCTCCCTATGTGATTTTCTGACGCGCTCGAGTAACACGCTAAATCCCCGCTTGAGCTCCCCTACCCACCATAATAATTACTAATGGTTTGATGACCAGATCTGTATTTCTAGCGGACTTTTTGACGCCTGGTCATTGAAAAACAACAATAATCCAGTTGTAGAGTACCAAAATTTATTTGAGGAAGTATATACAGTGTGTCAATTTGAAAACTTACAATGGGCTATAACTCACGAACAAAAGCTGATATCGAAAAATGCTTGAAACCGTTTCTAGGATAGTAAGGGGGAACTAAAATGACATGAAAGAGAACTCACCCCCGTCAACCCGCTAGGCCCCACCCACCACAACCAAAAAAGTTTAAATTGCAAACCCCTACTTCTGATACATCATTGAAAAGACTATAAAAAATGCTATCCAATGGTATAAATAATTATACAGGATGAAGCAATAATTGTGAAACTTTGGCTTAAATGGAAAATTTAATGAGGTTTTTGTTGAACTACAAATTTGTTAAAAATGTCAATTAAGTAATGTTCAAAGTGGGTTCCGTTGTTTTGTAAACAATCATACAGCCTATTTTCAAATTCTGCACAAACTTTGGCAAATGTTGTTATAGTAATAGCGCGACATGCTTGCGTAATTCTTTCTCGCAATTCCCCAAGTGACGCAGGTTGAGTTTTGTAAACAACTGACTTGAGGTAACCCCATAGAAAAAAGTCAGGTGGCGGTAAGTCTGGTAACCTCGGTGGCCAATTAATAGGACCTCTCCTTCCAATCAATTTGTTCGGATAATTAGTATCAGGAGTAACTGGAGCTGCTTAGTGAGGAGGTGCTCCATCTTGTTGGAAGTGCAGCAAATCTTCGTCTAGAGCTAGGTTGCCTTGGTCGTCCCTTTGGTTCTCTAATGTATGTACAATTAAAGGTTCGATGGCGTTTTCCAGCATATGGAGATAAATGTGGCCACTTAAATTGCCTGAACAATTTTCAGTTCTTCAGTTTTTCTGGATATTGAGTGTGACCTTCTCTGAATCAATGCGAGTTCGCATCACTCCAGGGTTTACTGTAAAGAGACCGAAATCATTAGACCGAACTCATTAGACCGAAAAGCACTTTACCGAAACCTCACTAGACCGAACAGCAGAAGACCGAAAAGCAGTTCTTTTTACTTGTCGCAGTAAAAGAGATAAGACTAATGTAATTACAACTAAATGTTATTGGGATGGCTATTATAAACAGTTAAAATGGTGTTAACGTCACTCTACCCTTAATTTATTTTTACCTTCACTAATTTGTTTAACGAATGAAAATTATTTTATATCAGACTGTACAGAGTAACAATTTACACAGTCTATATATAAAATAATACAAAAAAAAATACAATAAACAAAAAGACAGATATACACAAAATCTTAGCATAATTTACTGCAAACTTTTTAAATTTATTTACCATTTCGGTCTAGTGAGGTTTCGGTAAAGTGCTTTTCGGTCTAATGAGTCCGGTCTACTGCTTTCGGTCTAATTGTCGTGTACCTCACTCCAGTACCGACAGTTTTGTTTTTTACATTACCTCAGGTATACTGTAAACCATCGTGACAACTACAGCTGAATGCCAGTACCGATCGTACACATGATGAAAACTAATGACATTTAAAACTCTCAAATAAACCAAAAATTATTGAATCTGACAGAACCCAAAAAACAGATGTTTTCATGGAAAATTAAGTTTTCATTTAACCCAAAAAGTACCGACGGACACTTATCATTCATAATAATAGTCCGGGAGATTGCATTACAAATACAAAAGTCATAGTAAGCCGGCTGATATTAACACCCTGTATAATTATTATTTATACCATTGGATAGCATTTTTCATAGTCTTTTCAATGATGTATCACAAGTAGGGGTTTGTAATTTAAACTTTTTTGATTGTGGTGGGTAGGGCCTAGGGGGTTGATGGGGGGTGAGTTCTCTTTCATGTTATTTTAGTTCCCCCTTACTATCCTAGAAACAGTTTCAAGCATTTTTCGATATCAACTTTTGTTCGTGAGATATAGCCCATTGTAAGTTTTAAAATTAACACACTGTATGTGTATAATTGGGCTAATTCAAATATACGTCATGCGGTTCAAAGGGATGCAATTTCTATAAAATTTAAATTTTTTAACCTGCGATACAAAACGTGTAACGCTTTCACAAGTTATCAAAACTGAAAACGCATAGAGAATTAAAGTGAGTATTTTATTTTAATGCAATGTTTTCAATAAAAATATATTTTTTTCCATTATAAAATTTTTAAATTTAAACGTATTTCCACCGTTAAAATAATAAAAAACTTACCACAGATACTTTACTTTTTTGTTCTATCAATGTTTGAATATAATTCAAACTCACGTCGCTAAGACTCTCCAAAACCTTTATTTCAGGTGTGAACAATAAGCAAATTGGTTCTTTCGCCAAATAATCATCCACGTTTCTCAATGATTTTATGGCAAGTTTCTCTTCGCCGGGATAATCTAAGTATGTCACTGTTGCTATTGTCGGTGAATCTACTTTAAGCACAACAGCTCTGCAAAGATTCGGCGCGCCATCTTTAGCACATATAATCATTTGACCTTCTTTAACTTCGTTTAATAATAAAGCTGTAAAATAAAAATTATTATCAATTTTTTAAATAAATGTAGAAAATCATGGCGTATCAGAGTCAATGAAACTAAATTCACACAAGTAACATTCACTTTACGTAGAGAAACATGTCCCCAAGTAAAAATCAACAACTGCCACTACCAAAAGCTGATGATGACCGACGGCTGAGGAGAAGAAGCATATATTCACCAAAAGAAAACAGCTAGGCCTTAAATTTAGCAAAATGTACTGTAGTACATTCTTTCACGGTTTTTGCTGTAAATTTGAAAGAACCGCTTGGATTGACATGAAATTTGACATACGCATAGCTAACATGTCAAAGAAAAAAGTGATTTGGTGCCGATGTGTGCTTTTGCCCTGGGGGTGAGTTTCACCCCATCTCGGGGGTGAAAAAAAATGTGAAATATCCAAATAATGAAGCAATGTTGGGGAAACACATTACAACTTTTTTAAAGCGTTTAAAAAAAGCTTTATTTCTGTTTTTATAAAAAAAATTTCTAGCATCAAATGTAAGCAAGTTACCCTCAAAATAAAGTTGGTTCCTTGTGTTTTGGCAAAAAAAATCAGGAAGATCACCTCCCAATTAGCAACTTAAATGAAATTAATCGTTACCGCTTCACAAGTTACTTTACTTATGTTGTATTTATATGATCTGTAAGTTTCATCGATTCAAAATGCTTATTTTTGAAAAAATTTGGTTTAAAAGTAAATTATTTAAAAATTTTAATTTTGAAAAAACGCTTTTTTTTTCAAAATAACTTAAAAATTGTTAGAGATACCAAAAATCTTAAACAATAAAAGAAGTCGGCTTTACTTTTCTGAATATTTTGTATTTTTTGTTTTTCTGTAAGACACAAATTGGTAAGATTCGGTGTTTCTAAATTTGCATACACTCGTGATAAGTGACTCGTTCAAGCCCTTTTAACTACAGCTCTTTCAAAAATAAGGACTTTGAACCGATGAAACTTACAGATCATATAATCAATACATACGCGAGTAAAAAGCTTGTGAAGTGGTAACAATTAAGTTCATTTGAAATGCTAATTAGGGGGTGATTTTCCCGATTTCTTAAAAAAGGGATCAACTTTATTTTGAGTGTAACTTGTTTACTTTTGATGCTAATTTTTTTTTAAACCAAAAATAAGCATTTTTTAAAAACTTTAAAAAATAAGTTTTTCCCAAAAAAGTGCTTCGTCTTTTGGTTATGGCACGTTAAAATATTCGATTTGGAATTTGATGAATATGAACCTATTTTTCATTAGCTAGAACTCTGCTTCTACTAGGTATAGTGACTTAACCCATTAGCGCCGAGATTAATAAATTATTGATTTTGTATTATTTTTTGCAATATTAATAATGAACTGTGTTTGTTTAGGCAATACGTAAAGTATCCTTAACAATAGTAACCTATACTTATTGTACGGTTATAGAGTATATTCCCATAGGTAAGCTGGTTAAGAGTAGATAACGATTTTTCATATGTAATTTAAAGTATTATCTGCATAAATGGCACAAAGAATATTTGCTACGAGAGGTATATGGTTCAAAATGCATACAGTATCACGACTAATAAGTTATGTTCACATACATGTAGAGTACTTACAGTTTTATTCCTTGATGACGTGTCACATCAGAGCTCTGATTGAATTCCATAATCCATTTGGTTCATTTGTAAGGCACTCACTAATACGCTAAATAAATCATCGTCGATAATACTGAGCAGATTGAATTATCTGAGCGGTATAAAACGATAGCAAAAAAAGCCGGTAAAATGCGGCCTTTTTACGAATAGCGGGAGCGTCGATAGATTAGAGATGATTCTCGTTAGGAAGCTTTTGACGATCTGCCCCGGCGAGGGGTTCAAATGCGAGTCTCAACAATAACCTGGAGTTTCCAGAAAGGTTACATAAATACTACTTGAATTTTAAGTAATCAGTAGTACAGGGGCGTAACTAATTATTTTAGTGAGCCGTGTATAATATATTTATTGTACATATTGCCGGGGGCGACAGGCGAGAGAGATGGCCTATATCACCTCGAAGAGAGGGGATTGGCAAAGATGTGCACAACGATAAGAAATGTTTGAAGAAATTAGAGTTTATATACACAAGGGGTAACAACGATAAAATGGAGGAAAACGATAAGTTTTCCCCCTAGGGATAGATTTTAATCTTCCAGGGGAATCACAGCGATTTTCGTAATACCACGAAGAAAATCACCGTGAGTAGTGTGAATCTTGACAGTACGAACTAGACCATCCTTACCAGGCAATACATCTATTACCCTGGCAGTTGGCCATAAGAGTGGAGGAGTACCATCCTCCTTCAACAGAACCAAATCCCCGATCTTGACAGGGTCAGTAGGGTCGGTCCATTTATTTCTTTGCTGCAGGAGGCAAAGATAGTCTTTTTTCCACAATTTCCAAAATTGCTGTTGAATTTTACTAATACGCTGAAAAAGATTCAACCTATTTTCAGGTATCTCTGAAACACTTGGTTCAGGGGGCGCGGTTAAACTTCTTTGAACTAAGAAGTGAGCTGGAGATAGGAAAGCGAAGTCATTGGCGTCAGACGACATCCTAGTGATGGGTCTCGAATTTAGAATAGCCTCGATTTGGCATAATACTGTGTTAAACACTTCAAAGGTGAAGTGGGAATTTCCTATAATTCGATAGAGGTGATACTTCACACTCTTTATTCCTACCTCATGGAGGCCGAATTGATGGGGGTTGCGGGGAACACCCATCTTGAAAGTTATGGAGTTTTGAGTACAGAATTCCTTAATCTGTTCCGAATTATTTTGATTTAAGAAAAAATCATAGAATTCGCGCATTTCATTTTTTGCCCCATGGAAATTTGTGGCATTGTCGCTCCAAATAATACTGGGCGTGGATCTTCTGGCAATAAACCTTTTCAGAGTAAGAATATAGGCTTCTGCGCTTAATCCTGTGACGAGTTCGATATGAACACATTTAGTGCTCATGCAAATGAAATAGGCTACGTATGCTTTGTAAAGCGGTGCCTTCCTCAAATGTGAGGACTTAATTAAGAAGAACCCCCCATAGTCCACTGAGACGACTTGGAAGGGTCTAGTGGGGAGTACACGATCGGGATGCATATCTGCCATCTGTTGAACAGAATTGGGTGTCATGAATCGGAAACAGTTTACACACTTACGAATTAAGCGTTTAATCTGTCTTAATCCGTCAATTGGCCAGTACTTCATTTTGACATACGAAAGTACTGTTTGCGCGCCTGAATGTAATAACTTATGATGAGCTTGAGTCAAGATTAGTTCTACAACTCGACATTTAGAAGGAAGTAGAATGGGGTGTTTTTGATTATACGATATGGGGGCGTGTCGGAGACGTCCTCCCACACGAATCAGCCCATCATTATGTTGTAGGAAGGGGTTGAGTTTACGAATGGCTTTATTGGTCACGAGTTTAGCATTTTTCAATTCAAGAATCTCTTTTTTAAAGTAGATACTTTGGATATACCTGATGATCGCGTGATCAGCGATCTCCATTTCGGGTGGCGTCAATATATCCGTATCTCGTGGAGAGTTATTTATTTT
Source organism: Diabrotica virgifera virgifera (assembly GCF_917563875.1). Taxonomy (NCBI): domain Eukaryota; kingdom Metazoa; phylum Arthropoda; class Insecta; order Coleoptera; family Chrysomelidae; genus Diabrotica; species Diabrotica virgifera. The sequence continues at coordinate 178,242,541 of NC_065446.1, forward strand.
CTTTTTAATATTACTGATGAATCTAAAAAGATAAGCGACAATTCTTTGAATTTTACGAAAAGAAGAAGATTTAGCGAATAGATTTTCAAAGGTGTCGTTGAGTTCGTGATTTGTTGCTATGTTTGAGACAACTAACTTCCTTAATTCAGGAAGATCATCCTGAAAATGAGGAATTTGATGAAGAGAAAAATCGATGGGATTGTCTCTAATAAAGCTAGGTCCGCATAACCAGTCTTCGGTGGTCTGGGGATTATCAAAGACATTTATCCCTCTGGAAGCGGGGTCAGCGATGTTTTCGTGACTTCTGACGAAATGGAAATCACAAGGAAAAGTTTCCAACAAGGAATTGACCTTTTGAATTCTGTTTTGTACAAAAATGTTCCAAATGTGTTTTTTAGAAAGTATCCAAGACAAGGCAATTGTAGAGTCAGCAAAGAGATGAGATGAAGATATACTCAAATTTTTCTTGAAGATGTGAAAAAGTCTATGAGCCAGAGTGACTCCCAACACTATTCCACAAAGTTCCAATTTGGGGATGGTGAGTTTATTTTTTAGCGGAGAAATTTTGTTTTTAGAAGCGATAAGCCGCGACGATACAGAAAAGTCTGAGTATGTCGCTTTGAGATACACACAAGTGCTGTATATTTTTTCCGATGCGTCGGTGAAAATAATTAATTGAACATCAACAACTTTCTTTTGTAAAAGTAAGCATCGAGGTACCTTGACCTCTTCTATAGTTTTGAATGTCGATAAGAGGTTTTGCCAATTTTTCATAATGATGGGTGAGTCAATGGGTTGATCCCAGTCCAATTTCTGGGACCATATTTCCTGTATCAAGAGCTTAGCGTTCACAAGGACAGGGGATAACCATCCTAGCGGGTCATACAAAGTAGCAATGTAGGAGAGAATAGTACGTTTAGTAACAACATTAGCCAATTTGAAGATAGGAGTTTTAAACGAAAAGTGGTCGCGTTCTGAATCCCAGAATATGCCTAAGACTTTATCAGATCCCGTGAAGTTAAGACTGACTTCAGAGACGGGATTTAAATTGTGTTGAGACAGAAATTCTGAAGAACTGCAGTTCCACTTGTGGAGGAGGAAACCATGGGTTTCTAGCAAAGAAGTTAATTGTTCGAAAAGACAACTTAATTCATGAAGACTGTCAGCACCGCTGATCAGGTCATCCATATAGATAGATTCTTGCAGAACACTAGTAGCAAGTTCGTGGGTATGTTTGTTGTTGTCAGCGATGTGCTTGATAACTCTTTGAGCGATAAATGGGCTACTTGGGAGCCCGAAGGGTAATCTTTGAAATTGATAGCACCGTAAAGGCTGCTGAATATTGTCCCTAAAGAGAAAATTTAACAGAAATGTTTCAGTGGGACAAATGGCGATTTGTAGGAACATAGCCTTGATGTCGCCTACTAGTGCGAATTTAAACTGACGAAACTTAGCGAGAATGTCAAAAAGTTCATGTTGGACGACATAACCTTTGTCTATGACGTCACTGAGGGAGATTCCCGTAGACGATTTATTGTTTGGATCGAAAACTATACGAGTGGAAGTAGTAGAGTTGGATTTGAAAACGGGAAAGTGAGGGAGAAAGTAATTAGGTTTACCTGAGTCATTTAGCATTTTTAACGGCACTTGAATTATTTGTCCGTTATTGAGATATTCCGATATAATGTCCTGATATTTTTCCAATAAATCAGGGTTGAGTTGAAAACGTTTCTCGAGACTGAGAAAACGTCTTTTTGCCGAGAGAAACGAATTTCCCATGTCTATATCTTCGATAGGGAGTTTGAGATTGAGTGTGGACTCATATCGTCCATTGGGGAGAACATTAACATGTTTTACAAAATTAATTTCAGCGGGGTGATCTTTAATGAGATCGGTGTTCTGAGGAGCGGCTTCTTCCAGCTCCCAGAATTTTTGTAAATGATCGGATAGTTCCTCGTTGGACACTACCGGCTCATTTACGGCGGAAGGAGTGTTATGAGAACAACAAGTAACGAGAGAGTTTGAATAAAATTCCAAAGCCTTTTTAGTATTTTTCGACTTAAGAGCAAAGTCTGGAACTGACCCTGATATCGTGTACCCGAGTAGAGTGCGTTGAAGAACGGGAAGACCTTTTCCCAAACGAATTATTTCAGGTTGAATGATATCGTTATACAGGTCTGCACCGAGCAGGATACCAATTGGGGATGTTACATGGAACATCGGATCACCTAATGGTATCTCTGAGGGTATGTTTAGTTTGCTCGCCGAAATAGAAATTTGAGGAAGCGGATTTGTTATCTTTGGGAGTACAGAGCACGAGATGTCAAAAGGAACGTCGTTAGCGACAGCGAAAATTGTTGTATCTACAATAGATTGAGACGAGGATGAGGTGGAGTTAATTCCATTGATCCGTAATTTTCCATCTCTAGTGGTGAGTGACAGTTCCTTTACGAGGTCAGCACTAATAAATGAAACCTGTGAGGCCGAGTCTAAAAGTGCCTTTGCGAAGACCCTCTTGCCGCTAGGAGCGACAAGATAGACCTGGAGTGTGCTTAATAACACCAAATGATTATCAAGCGAGGCTGCAGATAGAGCCATTGAATGTGGAGTCGAATTTTGAAGATTAACTTCCGTTTCAGGAGCTCTAACATGTGAGGGCCCCTGTTGTGAATTACCCTGTGTATGGGAGTTATTTGAGATAGCGGTTTTATTATGATTATTTGAGTTGTGTTGGCCAACAGCCGCGGAAGGGTTACTATGACCCGTTTTGTCGAAATGGAGCAACGTGTGATGACGAGATTTACAAACTATGCAAGAGAATTTGGATTTACACTGATCGAGCATGTGAGACCCAAGACAATTAATACAAAATTTATTTTGTTTGACAAAACTAAAACGTTCTTTAGAATTCAACTGCTTGAACTGAGGACAAGAGTAGATCGAGTGAGAGTCGTTGCAATAGGAACATTTCTTAGGACCTAAGCGAGGCGAAAGGTTACTGGTAGAAGTGTCTGAGGCTAGGTGTAAAGAGTGTCTGGAAGTAGTAGTCGATTTTGGTTTTGATTGAGATTGAATATTCTCAAGATGAACAACGCGTGTCTCGATTTCCCCTAGAAAATGGACAAAATCAGGGGTAGCTTGGCTACCACCGGATTGGAACTCAAGAGCCCTAATGGTAGGTGCGTCGAGTTTCTGAGTAGCGATATGTATGAGAAGTAAATGCAAGAGATCTGAAGGGGGCCTATTCAAGTTCAATAGGGCCTTGAAATTATTTGACATGACCGTATGAAAATTTCTTAATTGTGAGTGATTTGCGTTTCCAGAAATAGGAGGCGCATCAAGAATTTGAGAGATGAGAGTTTTGATAAGCGATTTAGAGTTGGCGTACCTTTGTGTCAGGTTATCCCGGGCTATTTTGTAATTGTCACCTGTGAGTGGGATATGCTCGAGAAGCGTCAAAGGCTCGGAAGTTAGAAAACTTTTGAGGTAAATGAGTTTTTCCAGATCACTTAATGTAGTATCAGATCCTATTATTGTATCAAAGGTCTCAATGAATGAATTGTATTCAGTAACTAAGCCACTAAATGGTTTTAACTGAATACGAGGGAGGTTTACTGTTCGTTGCCTAGCCATAGACTGTGAGGTTAGAGAAGAATTAGGGTCAAATTGGAGGGAGGGGGTAGCAGTCACATTAGAACTTTCAATGACCTCTAACCTTTCTTCCAATAGAGAAATTGTATCCAAATATTTATCAAAAACCACAGAGGAATCAGTAGAGGGGGTAGGTTCCTCGGGGATCGTCTCCAGCACATTTTGAGCATCGCGGAAAAGTCCGTAAGAATGTTTGAGTTGTGAAATTATTTCACGAATTTTATATTTGTTTAGAGAATTAAGAGTTGTGGGAACCGAATCAGCCAACTTGGTTATATCAAGTTTTGCGGTGAGCCTCTGTCGGTTATATTTTGATCGGTCAGCCATGTTGCGAGAATGTGAGATTAGATAGATTATTTGCAAATGTCTAAACCTATAAATCGATGCGAAAATGAGAGAATATGTACAATATATTATATATTACACGTTTAATAGTGTGAGATTGGCTTAATAGTATCACCCTGTATGAGCGCAGATTAGTATATGAAATGCAAAACTATAAAATTTCAAAATATATGCAATTTTCCAAAATGGGTATTTTTCAGCAAGTGTGAGACACCCTTAACAAGTATTTAAATTAATTAAATTGAAGGAAAAAACAATTATTTATTTTCTATAGTTTTCTAGAAGTGTAAAATGAGCTTAAGCGAAGCTAAATGTAGCAAAAACTTACAATTTATGCAAGAAAACAAAATTATTTTTAATAATTTTTGTAACCTGTGAACCAGGCTTAATCGGATTCAAAATTATAAATTTAATTTAAATCAAAAGGTTGAACAAACAATGTTAAAATTATAACACCCGTACTATCAGCCAAGAAATGAGTACACTTTTTGTATACTATAAACAGAAAAATATATTTACGAAAATAAAATAATGTAATATATGCAAATATTTTTTCATACAAACAAAACGACTCCTTTATTTGAACAAAGCAAGTAGTTTCTGAAATTGCACGTGTAGACCGGGCTTAACAACCTACCAGCTATTGTAGAGACGTGCTGGGTTAAATACTGAGAATTTGAGTGCAGAAAGAGAGGAATATTTTATTTTTGTGCCGGGGCGGCGTGGCTTGGAAATTTCCAAATGCAACAGAAAGACACTATAAATGAAAAACCGTTATTCTCAGAATAGAGATTATCAAAATATGCAAATACGAAGGACCTTGAGGATTTAATTAATAAATAATTAATATGATACGGCTCGATGGAACAGAAATGTTTAGGCAATACGTAAAGTATCCTTAACAATAGTAACCTATACTTATTGTACGGTTATAGAGTATATTCCCATAGGTAAGCTGGTTAAGAGTAGATAACGATTTTTCATATGTAATTTAAAGTATTATCTGCATAAATGGCACAAAGAATATTTGCTACGAGAGGTATATGGTTCAAAATGCATACAGTATCACGACTAATAAGTTATGTTCACATACATGTAGAGTACTTACAGTTTTATTCCTTGATGACGTGTCACATCAGAGCTCTGATTGAATTCCATAATCCATTTGGTTCATTTGTAAGGCACTCACTAATACGCTAAATAAATCATCGTCGATAATACTGAGCAGATTGAATTATCTGAGCGGTATAAAACGATAGCAAAAAAAGCCGGTAAAATGCGGCCTTTTTACGAATAGCGGGAGCGTCGATAGATTAGAGATGATTCTCGTTAGGAAGCTTTTGACGATCTGCCCCGGCGAGGGGTTCAAATGCGAGTCTCAACAATAACCTGGAGTTTCCAGAAAGGTTACATAAATACTACTTGAATTTTAAGTAATCAGTAGTACAGGGGCGTAACTAATTATTTTAGTGAGCCGTGTATAATATATTTATTGTACAGTGTTTAAATAATAAAAAACTTCATAAAATATTTTTTCTGAGATATTTCATTTCTGAGATATTAAATGTTGCCTTAAAGCAACGCTAGGCGCTTACACTACCTAGTTTTTGTTGAAAATAATAAAACAAAAAAATAAAGCATTTGGGATACAGTAAAGTAGGCAATAAAACAAAAATAGATATTTACTCATAAAAAAAAATGTAATTCGATGTGACTAATTATAAAAATTTACACTATCGAGAGTGAAACGGTATAAAACAAGAAGTACATAGTCCAATACCACATTTTAAACACATTGTTCTAACGATAGATTTACATGTTTTAGACGCACATCTTCTCTTTTTCCCATCTGGAATGTACTGTATCAAATGATTGATGGTATGGTGTCCAAAAGAATGTCATCCGATACTCGGCTGCCGACAGATGCTGTCAAGGAAGCCGACGATCTTCCACTTTCTTTACTAAGTACATTATACTTCGCTAAATATGTGCTTACAATCTCTCTTATATAATCTAATTGCGATACCTTTTCTCTGCCAGTTTTATTATACAATATCCAACTATTTTGTAATGCAACATCGAGCATCCACGTAAAAATTGGCCATTACCATTTTTTGCCACGAATACTGATCCGGTAGCAACTTACATTCTGATCCATTTGGTCAGTTCCTCCCATAAATGTATTATACTTGGCGATCAATTTCGGTCTAGAAACAAGTATGTTTCGTTTGAGTTTCTGAGAAAATCTTCTTACTTGACCTACTTCTTGAGTGCCGCAGGATGATGATGTTACTGCTGCATTATCCATCCACCGGACATATAATTGTCCATCATTTCGTTCAATGTTCAATAGCTGTTTCAAAATAACCTCGATCTTTTTTCAGAAACTCATTTTTAGGAGTTAACTGACATCCTCTGGGAACTCGGTTTTCGCGAATGGTTCATATTAATTCTCGTCAGTGTCTACATTATTTGTATCTGGAGGTTCTACAAAAATATCGCCACCTAGTTCATCATTATAAATTATATCAAGGGCTTGAGCAAGCGAAAATCCTCGTCTAGAACAAAAATGATCAAATTTAAAATATAGGTAGTACAAGCGCCTAGCGTTGTTTTAAGGCAACGGCTGGGTTACAAAAGGCACTGACAAGTAGTTATTGATCAATTCATATAAATTATTTAAAATATGTTTTGTTAGAAGTATAATCAACACAAATTTAGCATATATAAATAATAAGTTTCATTTATATCGAAATTATGGTACTTACTCAAATCGAAAGGCCATTATTTTCACGTTCTAATATTATACTCAACTTCAAATGCATCAACTAACAAACAGTTCTTAACACCGCAAATAGATACGCACAACTGAGTGTGAGCGATTATGGTTGATGGAATTTGCAAGGTCACACCTCTTTTATGACTGTCTTATGACTTCAAGCTCCTCCCAAATACAGGCATGTCTGCCGTTGCTTTAAAGCAACGCACGGCGTTAATGGGTTAATATATACACCATGTGTTTCACTTTTTTACGTGCTATATTTTTGACAAGAATTTTTTTTCGACCAAATACTTTTTTTGAGTTATTTGCGAAAAAACGTCTGAAAACGTGGCAATTTTGTAGAAAAATTAACATATTCACTCACAAATAACTCGAAAAGTATTATAACTTGGTGAAAAAAAATAACTCGAAAAGTATTAACTTGGTGAAAAAACTTTATAGAACAAAAGTTGCTTAGAATTAGTTATTTTATCCATTTCCGGACTAATTTCGAACATATATTTTTCACCCCCAGAAGGGGGTGAATTTCACCCCTAGGGCAAAAGCACACATCGGCACAATATCACTTTTTTTCTTTGACTTGGTAGCTATGTATATGACAAATTTCATGTCAATCCAAGCGCTTCTTTAAAATTTAGGTTTTGCAATATTTTACCTTTAAAGAACGTACTATTTTCTCAGTGGGCGCAAATCTAAATTATCATTGGACAATAAATTACTGTTGTATAAGGCCATTCTCAAATCTGTGTGAACAATTATGGTATAAAAATTTGGGGAACCGCGAGTAACTCTAACATTGACATCCTTGAAAGATTTCAAAACAAAGTGTTGCGAGCCATCGTTGATGCACCATTCTACATCCCAAATAGGGTCATTCTACACGACGTCAAGCTGGAATTCATTAAGGAAGTCATCTACCAATTTAGTGTTCGTTACATAGTCCAGGGCGCATCTGTTTTGAGATGGACGTTGAGAGGTGACTCAATTTTTTTTGCAGAAATTGCTTAAAAATAACTCAAATAATAATATTTGAGTTATCCTCCCACTCAAAATGGTCCGGAATATTGTTTAAATAATCAAAATGTCAAAATATGAAGGAAAAATTCGATTTTTTTATTGGTTTTTTGATTATAACTTTAAAACTATTCATTTTTGAGATAAGTTGCACTGACATAAAAGTTGAGTAATTAAATTTCCTACAATATAGAATTGGTTAAAAATTTAAAAAATAGTCACCCTTGTTGCAAAATAGCAATAATTGCGAAAAAAACCATACAAAAACAAGTATTCGCTTTTACGTATTTACGTTTTTCAAACATTTATGCTACACTTAGGACCTTCATATTTTACCCGGAAAAACTTTATGATATAGTAAAACAACACTGTAAATTTCATTAAGATGGGTTTAATAGATTTTGCAAAATAAATTTTGCAATCCAGCTTTCGCAAAAAAATTCATTTTTTTAAAATGTTGCAGGACTGAAAATAAAGCAGATAACAAGTTGAATTTTTTTTTGCTTATATAAGTGTACTGTACCTTTCATTTGCAATTTGCACAATTAAAATCGATTAATAACTACAGCGTCAGAAATTTTTTTAAATAAACATTAATTTTTGGTGCTACGCGCAGGTCAGCGGTGTTCCATTCACACAAGTTGATTTCCACCAAAATTTCTTCCAATCTTTATCTAATATATTATTCTCTTACTCTATATTTTGTTGTAGTTTAATATTTTAATTCCACAAAAATAAAACTAATTTTATTATTGTTTGTGAAATATTGTTTAAACAATTGCATATGGTTAAAAATAATAAACTTTTATTCGCTAAGTTAAAGTATATGAACAAAGAAAGTTTTTGCTAAAAAAAGTGTTATTTCAAAGGATAGAGTATGTGTTTTTATTTTGCAATAAACAAATTTTTGTATTTATATCGAAATGTAATACAAATTAAAATGTATCAATCATTATCAAAGGTCATGCAATGCCCAATCAGAGCAAACTATCCGCTGTCCTGCGCGCAGCACCAATAATTAATGTTTATTTAAAAAAATTCCTGACGCCGTGGTAGTTAATCGATTTTAGTTTTGCAAATTGCAAATCAAAGGTACAGTACACTTCTATAGGGCTTTTCATTCACAGTCATTTGTTTCGAGCTTCTGTCATGTGTCACATAATATTAATATATCCACGTCATACGTTATTATATAATATACCAATAATACAAACCAAAGACGTATGACGTAGATATATTAATATTATGTGACACATGACAGAAGCTCGAAACAAATGACAATCAATGAAAAGCCCTATAAGCAAAAAATGATTCAACTTGCTATCTGCTTTATTTTCAGTCCTGTAACATTTTGAAAAAATGAATTTTTTTTGCGAAAGCTGGATTGCAAAATTCATTTTGCAAAATCTATTGAACCGATCTTAATGAAATTTACAGTATTGTTTTAGTGTATCATAAACTTTTTCTGGGTAAAATATGAAGGTCCCAAGTGTAGCACAAATGGTTGAAAAACGTAAAATGTGAATACTTGTTTTTGTATCTTTTTTTCGCAATTATTACTATTTTGCAACAAGTGTGACCATTTTTTAAATTTTTAACCAATTCTGTATTGCAGGAAATTTAGTTACGCAACTTTTATGTCAGTACAACTTTTCTCGGAAATGAATACTTTTAAAGTTATAATCAAAAAACCAAGAAAAAAATCGAATTTTTCCATCATTTTTTGACATTTTGATTATTTAAACAATGTTCCGGACCTTTTTGAGAGGGAGGATAACTCAAATATTATTATTTTATTATTATTATTATTTGAATTATTTTTAAGCAATTTCTGCAAAAAAATTTGAGTAACCTCTCAACGTCCAAATGTACTAATATTTTTACAGATGGGCCCTGTAGTCCTGTCGCCAGGGGGGTACAACGGCCTCCTTTATTCAGATGGACTTACCCAAGTTTTTTTCATGTATTTTGACCCGTAGAATACGAATTTTTTGGGTAACAGTTGATCCGGATGTCGATAAGATTGTTATTGACCAAGAACTTGAGGAATTACATAACAGAGATTTCTCGCAAAACAAAATATTTTTTTTTGTATTTTTTGGGTCATTCTAAGTAAAAAATGTTCTAACAAGTTTTCCCGTAGGATGCTCAGTTTTCGAGATAAACGCGGTTGAACTTTCAAAAAATCGAAAAACTGCAATTTTTAAACCCGAATAACTTTTGATTAAAAAATAAAATAGCAATTCTGCTTAGCGCCTTTGAAAGTTCAAGTCAAATTATATCGGTTTTGATTATTTGCATTGCTAAAAATTTATTGTGTTATTGTTAAACAAAGCTACAAACACCAAGTGCGTGAGTGATGTTTTCTATGATTTCTCATTTAAAATCGATTGAGTAGGTAGAATAGGTACTAGTGCAATCGAGACTATTTCTACGTAGCATGCGTTAAAACGCATGTAAAGGCACGTGAAACACTATATGTTTATAGCTTTTTTAAACAATAAAAAAATAAATTTTTAGCAATGCAAATAATTAAAACCGATATAATTTGACTTAAACTTTCAAATGCGGTAAGCAGACTGGCTATTTTATTTTTTAATCAAAAGTTATTCGGGTTCAAAAATTGCAATTTTTCGATTTTTTGAAAGTTCAACCGCGGTTATCTCGAAAACTAGCCATCCTACGAAAAAAATTGTAGAAACATGTTTTGCTTAGAATGACCCAAAAAATACCAAAAAATGTTTTGTTTTGCGAGAGATCGCGGTTATGTAATTCATCAAGTTCTTGGTCAATAACAAACTTATCGACATCCGGATCAACTGTTACCCAAAAAATTCGTATTCTACGGGTCAAAATACATGAAAAAAACTTGGGTAAGTCCATCTGAATAAAGGAGGCCGTTGTACCCCCCCTGGCGACAGGACTACTGGTCTAACAGTGAAAGCGTGTCAGTGCACCCTAACGTGTTGACCAACCGTCTAAATGTGTCCAATGACAACGAGTGCGTAGACTTAGACGCCTGCTGTCTGCCGACGTACATAAGCATTATTCAATAATATATTGCATGGGAAGCTTCCAACTTCCGCTTGGTTGGTTCCAAAGAACCAACTTGCGCTTCTAAAAATGTTGATCAATTATACAAACATCTAACAAACTAGCAGCATTTGAAGCATTGGGATACCAACTAAAATCTAAAATAAACCAACCATACTGGCGGCGCGTTGCGAAATAGACCAAGAAATCCAATTTAAAAGAGAATTATACCGATTATTTCATTCATAGAGATTCTGACCAATAGAAACCTACAAGAATAAAAATTACCCATTATTTCATTCATAGGAGAATCTGACCAATAGAAAGCTACAGAAATAAAAATTAAAGTGATAATTTTTGATAATATCCCGTCAAGTATATTACGTCAGATGCCCTTAGTTGCTACGAAAAAATACTTCAGTGACATTAATGACAATTAATGTTATAAAAATTATAAAAGTGATGACTTTCAACCGTCAAATATTTATAACAACTGTGTGTTTAATTGTACTAATTTGTACTTACATAAATAAATTACAATAAAATTTTGGTTTTGAACAGTTTTATTCATGAAATAATCGCAGCAAATTGCACTCGATCTCTAAAATTATTATCGAATTTTTGCCCTCGTGACACTTTGACATAATTTCACTCCCCTTCGGGCTGTGAAGTTGAAACTGTCAAAGTGTCACTTGGGAAAAATTAATTTTAGAGCTCTTGTGAAATTACTACTGATAATTTTTTAATGATTTTAACTTCCCCAATCATGTAGTAAGATTTTTCATCACGTGTTTAATTCTGCCCAATCAGATTATTATTACAGCGGTAATTTTCTACTGTACATTATTACAGTGGGAATTATTTTAAATAGATTATTTCTGTTTAATTGCAGCCAGTTTCCTAGTTTTGACAACTGTCACATTTAAGAAAATATCCATAATAAACTTTTAGTTCTGCATCTAATGCCAAATTGTCAGGAGGAGAACACAAATCAGCAATTTTAAGCGCTCGAGTTTACTTCGGTAAGATTATTTCATGAATAAAGCTGTATTCATAAATAATTTCAACTAATATTTTATTAATATCTTCGTCTAAATATTTGCTAAACGGTGCTGTTCACTTTGACAAGTTGAAAAATGTGTGTGACATTAATTGGGATCAATGTCACTGAATGTTTTAAGAAATAATCTGTCGAATATCACACGACAGTAAGAATAAATAAGAAAATAATGTTCAAATTTTCTTTCTTATGCTTGTTTCCAATTGGCAATCGTCACTCGAGCCCTGCAGGCTTTCGTGTCTATTGCCAGGAAAGAAGTTTTCGAAAAATTGTCGCATTATTGTCAATTTATTCTCACTCTCTTGTGACATTAATGTTGATTATTTCATTCATAGGAGATTCTGACCAATAGAAAGCTACAGAAATAAAAATTTAACTGATAATTTTTGATAATATCCTGTCATCAAGTATATTACGTCAGATGCCCTTCGTTGCTACGAAAAATTACATTCAGTGACATTAATGACAATTAATGTTTTAAAAATTATAAAAGTGATGACTTTCAACCGTCAAATATTTATAACAACTGTGTGTTTAATTATACTAATTTGTACTTACATAAATAAATTACAATAAAATTTTGGTTTTGAACAGTTTTATTCATGAAATAATCGCAACAAATTACACTCGATCTCTAAAATTATTATCGAATTTTTGCCCTCGCGACACTTTGACATAATTTCACTCCCCTTCGGGTCGTGAAATTAAAACTGTCAAAGTGTCACTCGGGAAAAATTCGATAATTTTAGAGCTCTTGTGCAATTGCTACTGATAATTTTTTTCGATAATTTTCCGTCGTCAAATATTACGTCAGATACCCTTCGTTGCTACGCAAAAAAAACATTGAGTGACATTAATGACAATTAATGTTTTACCACTTGTCACAGAGAACACCAAGAAACAAGTTTATGAAATATTCAGGCGAACATATCAATAAAATATTAGTTAAAATGATTTAGTTAAAATGACTGTTTTATTCATGAAATAATCTTACCGAATTACTCTCGAGCTCTTAAAAATTATCGATTTGTTTTGCCCTCGTGTCACTTTGACATAATTTCACTCCCTTTCGGGTCGTGAAATTAAAACTGTTAAAGTGTCACTCGGGATCTTCTTCTTTAAGTGCCATCTCCGCGGCGGAGGTCGGCAATCATCATAGCTATTCGTATTTTAGAGATGGCTGCTCTGAAAAGTTCATTTGATGTACAGCCGGTTCCTAAAAAAACTGATACGACTCTTAGTAAGATTTGATCATGTTGAGCAGTAGGGTGGAACGAAAGGATAGGAAAAAAATTTTTTGTTTCAAAGAACTTTCTAATAGCACTCGAAAGTTGCCTTTTCATGTCTACAATAAAACTACAAAATATTTTTGTTCTAGGTTTACATCTTGAGGTGCCGCAAGAGCATTGAAAATATAGGTTTTTAACAAAAAATACAGACATTTTCAAATATTTTATATATTTAACCTGGTGCCATAGCTAACATTTCTTAGTCAAATATTGTTTATAATAACAGTTAACATTGCTATCATTGCTATATGTACACATTGCTATAAGATTTCTTTAGTTACAATATTCCGCTTGATACTCAAAACATTGTTATTTATTTCAAACTTAAGAATAATCTTGTGGGAAGCAATATTTACCCTAGCAAAGCCATTTCTTGCTTCTATACCACAGACACTAAGAGATGACTCCGTCACGAGCTTTGTGACTCTTTCCACTGCCTTTGTATGACAGGGAAAACACTGAAAATCCACACACTGCAACAACTAGGGTATCTTGCTTCACTTATATACTTTAAGTCCTCGTCAGTTATATATGTTTTATCATATGAGGTTCAGTAATTACTTCTTCCGTCCAGTTAATTACATCAATGTAGTCATTGGCATTAAAGTTAAGCTTTGGGACAACAAAGTTCCTTGCACAATTTATGAGTTCCGATCTTGCCTTCAAAAGTCGTCGTAGACGACATATGTGTTTTCTCTCTTATGTGTTTTCTCTCTTATATGTTTTCTCTTGTCACATAGCATGGAGAGAAGCATATTTTTTGGGTGAGAGAAGTAATCATTCCTTTGAATTACTGGATCAGTTATTTGGAGATGTTCCTCACAAAGATAACGTGAAAATTTGATGAGTCCCCATATAAATTTTGATCCATTTACACAAGATGGTTTTAGTTTGTTATGAGACAAGACTGGGGCATACACCTTCATCACATTCATAGTTAAAGTTTTCAGATTATCTGAAGGATTCTCTGTTGCAACACATAACCGAAGAATGTGATTGGCCAACGTAAGCCACCGTGAATGAGCTAATTTCCCAGGGGTTTTTAATGAAAGATCAGAAGGACATACACTACTGGAGATTGTTTTGCACATATCAAGTAAATATTGTCGATCTGTGCTTAGATCATCTTTAATCTCTAGAATAGGGAGGTTGTTTTATATGGGAGCGAAATTAACCACAGGAAGCTGGTTACAGATTTCAAGTTCTTTGCTTAAAACATCTTCAAATTCATTAGGGTTTTTAGTTTTTCCATGGCAAATGACGCAAAGGCAATTCATTGGCATGGAACAAACAAATCAGCCACTGCAGCGGCTTATTTAGGTTTTTTTTCTTTTAAAGCAATTACACCATTGTTAACACCGGTGATAGTGGCAGTTCCATCACATCCGATAGCTGTTATATTGGAAATATTCAAAGGATTGCCTCCTTGAAAATGCTCTACTATGCTTTCTTTTATAGCTTCACCTGTTCCGGAAGCAGAAGTTATATGCCACAGGAAGGTTGATCCAGGTTCCTCTACTATTGAAATGTGCTCTTATAGTATAAGTCTTTTAGTAAAATTTGTGCCCTCGTTTTTCTTGATTAATTGTTTTGTCTTTTCTTTTTTTGAGTGAAGCTAATTTCTGTGGCATTTGAACGATTTTTCAACCATGCTCGATGTATTTTCATCCTGTGTAATTACCTTACTTTTATTATCTTTCATAATAATGCCAACATCTTGTACAGCACTGGTGATTGCTGCTGCTATTCTGTCTGAGACACCAGTCCTGTCACAGATAGAAGCTACTGTTGGCAGTTCCACTCACATTTGTTTAGTTATACTTAAAGAACTTGAGGGCTTTTTGGACTTGTAAATAAATTCTTGCAGGTAACTTTGATCGTGATCATCAGTAATGTAATATTCACAGCTGTGTTACCATCAGCTACTGATTGTCTGTAATTCAAATGCTGCTGTACTAGTTTTTGCCTCCTTTCCTCCCTCGTTGCCAGAACCTTTGAAACTATCTTGTCAACTCTATCAATACACATTTTTCTCACGTCTTGGCTTTCATCTGCTACTAAGAATGTTAAATTATATTAAAAAATGAAATAAATATTGACTACTAAATATTTCTTTAAATGTGGAATTCTAGTTCAAACTTTGTCAGTTTTAGTAAAAATAAATATTGGATTATTGTAAGTTAAAACTAAAATT
Organism: Diabrotica virgifera virgifera; assembly: GCF_917563875.1. Taxonomy (NCBI): domain Eukaryota; kingdom Metazoa; phylum Arthropoda; class Insecta; order Coleoptera; family Chrysomelidae; genus Diabrotica; species Diabrotica virgifera. The sequence continues at coordinate 178,257,909 of NC_065446.1, forward strand.
ATCTTTAAAGAGTAGTTTTAGAGTGTGTATTTCTCATTTAAAATAGGAATTAGGACATTACAATAGCTATTTTTGACCAAAATAAAATCATCAAAATTCGCAAAATTTAACTAAAAATTCTAATTTTCAACCCTTTTGCGGCACCTCTAAAAATATTTTGTTTTGAAAAATATTTTATTTGTGGCTTAACAATGGCTATACGCAACTTTCTATCACTATTACACTTTAAAATTATAAAAACATTTTTTTCGTTCCACCCTATTGAGCAGTGTATTTGATTGATCTGACATTATATTTATTATGACAGACAAATAATAAAATAAACAAACAACAAACAACTGATCCATGAAAAAACTAATAAATATTTTAGAAAAATTTAAACGCAGGATGAAAGATTACATTATTACCGAGGGCGGAAAGCCCCTTAGAATAAACAAGCGGTTTCTATTGAATGAAATATTTGAAATTAAATATCACATTTTTTTTTATTTTCAGCCCTGTAACTTATTAAAATAAATATTATAGAAGTTTTCAGGGACTTTCAGCCCTCGGTAATAATGTAGTCTTTCATTCTGAGTTTAAATTTTTCCAAAATCTTTACTAGTTTTCATAGGATTCGAAAAAAAAATGAATACAATTAAAATACATTGAGAATTTTGACATGCCTCACAATTTTGCATTAACTCAATGTAAAATTCTAAACTGTTGAATTCCAGCTTCCCTAATTATTTGACATCAAAAGACATTAGAAACTATTTGTAGATGATTGAAATCTGTATTGAAAACAACTGTTAAAATTGGTCTACGTAATTAAACATATTCCAAAATTTTGTAAAAATGTAATACATTTCAGTTTTCAGCCCAAACTTAGGCCACACACAATGCAATAATGTTCACATTTTTTAACTGTCAATATTTTTATTTTATCATCTATTGTTTAAAAACAATACAGTTGATAAGATACCCTCAGTTGCGGAGAAAGTATTAATAATAAAGATTAATAATAAAGTCTAATAACCGTGGAACAGAATAAGCTATCTGACAAATTTTAAAATTTGGCAGTGACATTGACAGTATGTAAATATTAAGTATTTATCCTTCAAAATACACTGCTCAATTTTCTACAAAATACGCGTCAAGAGTCGTATCAGTTTTTTTTGGAACCAGGTGTACATCCGTACCACTCTCTCAGGTTGCGCAGCCACGATATTCACTCGGGATACAAATTGATAATTTTAGAGCTCTCGTGTAATTACTGCTGATAATATTTAAGTTCCAAATTAATACAAGACTAAATAAAACATAAAGCAAAACAAGCAGGCGTAGGAAGAAAAATTTCTAAGCAGCCGGGTTCCAGTAGACGGAAGGTTAAATAATAAGTTCTTTAAAAATGCAAGCTATGGTGATTCTAAGAGACTTTTTCCAATGCGTCACAAGTGACAGAAGAAAAGGTACGTTCGTGATTAAACACATTTATAACATTTATTCTAGTTGTTGATAGATGGCGCTATAATCGAACAAAAAATGACTTAAGTACCGAATACATATCTATTGACTAAAATCCAAAGTTCTTCTCAGTCTTTCAGTGTGGCATTAATTTTGACGTCATATATGATTTTAAGAATGTAGAGAATCATTGCATGACATTTTAGTTAAATCTGACAGTTGTCAGAATCGTAATCAGCCAAATATGAAAAGGTTATTGCAGTATAACTCTTTTATTTGCAATTTGATATAAAAACAAATCAATCGTTTTTATTGCATTTATAAAAAGGTATGTTCTTTGATTTGTATAGTCGTATAAATTGTACAAATTATAGTCGTATAGATAATACGTAAATCATTTTTTTATTATAGCGCCATCTATCAACAACTAGAATAAATAAATATTATAAATGAGTACAATCACGGACGTATCTTTTTTCTTCCAACTTAATGTGTCACTTCCAACTTAATGTGTTAGAAAGAAATCGAAAAACTGTGACACACTGAAAGACGCCTCTGAGAAAAAGTATAATGTAAAACTAAGATTATAATGGAAGTTTATAATACTTACTGTCTTTATCCAAATTTTTTATATATTCGACGATTTCCTTGCCTTTCGCAAAACATTCTTTAGTTTTAACGATAAGTTGATTATTAGCTTGGTCAATAATTTTTACTTGATCTCCATCTTTCAAAGCTTTAATAGGCTTTGGTAATTCAAAGAAACATTTCACAGAATCATTTAATTTCTTTTCTGGCTCAACATTGTTTTTCTCTACTTCAAAATTACTGTCTTTATCAGAATCTACAGGTTTTTCTTTGACATTACTGTCTTTAACATCAATGTCTTTATCAGAATCTAGAGGTTTATCTTTGACATTAGTGTCTTCAGAATCTACAGATTTTTCTTTGATTTGTTCAATCCTTTTTTGAGCGGTATTACCAGTCGATTCCTTTGCCATTTGTGTATTTGATTGAATTTTGATGTCATCTGAGCTATCTTTAGGACTAGACTAAAATCAAATAAAATTTTTTTACATAAACTGTCTGTTATTGATGAGAGTACGATAATATTTGATCAAATATATGAATAGAGAATCTATACGAACACAGTAAACAATGACACGAAAATAATTCTACTTGAATGCCGCAATTACAGAACCATTGACCTTAATCCTCATGTAAGAAAAGTTCATCTAAGAAAAGTCCTCCGGAGATAGTCGAAGAACAATGCGGGTTCTTACCAGGAAAAGGAACGTGTTGGCAGATACTGAACACCAGACAGACAATAGAAAAAGCGTGGAACACAATCTAATAATGCTGCTTTGTTTTGCAGATTACACAAAGGTTTTCGATTCAGTGGAACCGGATTCCCTCTGGAAGATGATGGAAAATATGGAAGTACCTAACCACCTAGTTAACCTAATAAATCTGTGTGATAAAAATTCAGCAAAAGTTAAAGTGCATGGAATATAATATTCAAATGAGTTCAAAACACAGAAAGAAACCAGACAGATTTGCATACTATCATCATTACTATACAACATATTCTGAATATACAGTGATGAGCGCGTTAATAACCGGCAAAATAACGCAAAAGATGAAAAACACAATCATCGTGAAATAAAAAGGGATGAAACTAATAGAGGTGGAAATTATCGATGTAAACGTATAAATTAACATTACAGTATACAGTTTTCCACCTTTAGAACGTCTGTGACAGGGGTATTTTATAAAATTCTCTTGTTACAGTGACAGTTGCCATACTCCTTCTATACGTCTAAATGGTCATATCTTTTTACTTCACAATGTATTATGTTTTCCATCTTTTGCGTTATTTTGCCGGTTATTAGCGCGCTCATCACTGTATAATGAGGAAAGTACCAAATGAATGGGATAGGGAAATCACTATTGGAGGCAAAAAAATCAGTAACACACTTATACTAGCAGCAAATGAAGCAAAAATAAATATTATCACCGAACGACTGCGCAAGATAAGGAACGAATTCGGACTTTAGACCAACACCGGAAAACAAAAATAATGATCGTAGACAGAGCAAATAATCATCTACCGCACATACGCCAAGTGGCGAATTTCGAAGTAGTAAGCAGATTTGATTTGTATACTTCTTCTTCTTCAAATGCAAATCCACTAATGGATGTTGGCGATCACATTTTCCATTAACTCTCTGTTTCTTGCAATGTGTATCAGTGATTGTATGTCGGTAATCCCTGTCCATTGCCTTATGTTTCGGAGCCAGGACATTTTCTTGCGTCCTATTCCTCTCTTGCCTTCAATTTTACCCTGGATTATAAGTTGAAGGAACTGGTATTTTTCGTTTCGCATGATGTGACCCAAATACGCCGTTTTTCTTTTCTTGATGTTTTCGAAAAGCTGACGTTCTTGGTTGATTCTTTTAAGGACATCCACATTTGTGACTTTCGCCGTCCATGGTATCTTTAGGATACGGCGATAAAGCCACATTTCGAAGGCTTCTAATCTGTTTATATCCCTCGTTTTGAGTGTCCAGCCCTCTATGCCATATAGCAGCACCGACCACACGTAGCATTTAGTAAACCTTAGTCTCAGTGTAAGGTCGAACTCTGAGCAGCTCAGTACCTTCCTGAATTTTACGAAAGCTTGTCGAGCTTGCTCAATGCGACATTTTACTTCCCTGTCCGATGCCCAGTCTTCAAATAGCCACGTTCCTAGGTATTTGAATTTGCTCACTCTCTCAATGGACTTAGTATTCAGTGTTATGGTGGAGTTTTCAAATGCATCCAAGTTTCTGGAGATGATCATGAATTTGGTCTTTTTGGTATTAATCTCTAATCCCATTCGCTTACTGTATTCTCCGATTATAGTGACAAGTTGTTGAAGATCTGCTATGTTGTCGCAAATTAAGACAGCATCATCAGCATATCGTATGTTGTTGATTAATACTCCATTCACTTTGATTCCCATCTCTGCATCTTCCAAAGACTCTTGAAATATGGCTTCCGAATAAATGTTAAATAAAAGAGGGGAGAGCACACATCCCTGCCGAACACCCCTTCTTATACAGTATAAATTAAAGAAATATGGAACATAGCTTCTTAAGACACAGTGTTTGAACTGCATTTGAGATAGTGGACCAATATAAAAGTTCCAGACATTAAAACCAGAAATCATAGCAACATTAACATTAGCATGTAGAAAGTATCTTTGAACTAGAACCTCCTACTTCTATCTCTCTTTTTGGGAGTTTACTAAAATAGCGAGCCCAGCCGAATGAGCCGAAAGTACATAATTGGACTTAAGGGTCCGCACCGCGCCAAGGAATAGAACCGAACCGAACCCACTACCTACATGCACAGACAAGGCGATTGCAGATACGCGGTACGCATGGGTTATTATTTTTATAAGTTTTTGGATATGTATTTAAAACATATAATTTAACCTAAAATATTTATTTTAATATTTATAGTGCTAAATATTTCATGTGTATCTATTTATGGATAATGATGATTGGCATTATACATAATATTATGTATATTGTTCTAAAGCTATTTTTTTGTGGCGTTTGTGTAATTTATTTTTCTAAATGGGAAATAAGCCACAATTTAACTTAAAAAATGATTTTGTTAACGTTTCGACCTCCACTTCGGACGTCGTTGTCAAAATACACAGTATTAATAAATTAAACAAAAATGTTGTTGCTTAGTAAAAAAAATTTCTTCTAATAATATCATTTATTCTAACTCATTCATATCGGCAATTATTAGAAGATTTTTTTACTAAGCAACAACATTTTTGTTTAAATTATTAATATTTTGTATTTTGACAACGACGTTCGAAATAAAAGTTAACAAAATAATTTTTTAAGTTAAATTGTGGCTTATTTCGTATTTAGAATAATAAATTACATAAACGCCACAAAGAAATAGCTTCAGACAATATTTTAGGTGAAAAAATATGTTTTAAATAGGTACGTATCCATAAACTTAAACTTATAAAAATAAAATAATCTATTCGTACCGCGTATGCACAATAAAAATAAAATAATCTATTCGTACCGCGTATGCACAAAAAGCTAGAAGGATCTGCAAATTCTGCAATTGCCTTCTACATGTAGTCAGGTCGCCGGTCGGTTCGGTTCTATTCCTCGGCGCGATCGCGAGGCGGACCCTTAAATAGGAACCGGTCGTGTAATAATTCTTATACCTGATTCTGACCTAGAGGTGGGCTAGAAGTATTTGCAATCATGTAACGGTAACCCATCGTAATTTTTACCTGTGATTGTGATTTAACAGAGCAACAAAATAGTCGTATTTTAAACTCCTAATTAAAAATGTTGAAAAAAATTCAACAGGTGTTATTATTTTGTCTAGGTAGGAAACAATTTTATTCAAAAAGTAGTTTTTGTAATGAAAATAATATTGCATTAATAAATAATTTCATATTTTTTTATTGTCTTAATTGTTATTAGAAAATCTAACAAGAGCATAGGCGCCAAATTTCGGGCCAATGCTTTCTCAATGCATTCATTTTTTTCGAATTTTAAGAAAATAATAAGTATTTTTGAAAAATATAAACGCGGAATGAAAGATTACATTATTATCGAGGGCCGAAAGTCCATTAGAATAAAAAAGTGTCATTTAAATGAGATATTTGAAATTAAAAATCACACTCAATTTTCTCTTCTTTTTACCGCTGTAACTTATTAAAATACACATTATAGAAGTTTTCAGGGACTTTTAGCACTCGGTAATTATGTAATTCTTTATTCTGCTTTTAAATTTTTCAAAAATACTTACTAGTTTTCTTAGGATTCGAAAGAAATAAATGCATTTAAATAGCATTGTCCCGAAATTTTGCGCGTACCCTCTTAAAAACGAAATACAAAGTAAACTTTAAATACCAGTATTTGCTACAAATACTTATTAGTTACTATTTGGTACTTTTAAATTAAAATTTCAGAATAGCAGCCTTTTAGCCTTTTTATAATTAACTCGAGTTCTTCAATCAGAAATAATTAGACCAGCTTTGGAAATAACCGTTCGCAAGGCACTGATGTTCCAATGACACTAATTCGTTCTTGAGCTACTTGTGCATGATAAGGAAAAATATATTTATTTTCTCTCCACCATTTTAACGAATCTTCATTTCGCGGCAACCGATCGCATTCCCTAAATCTTTGCATTTCTATTATTGCCCTGCTTGTCGTAGTGCCTCGTGGCTGATCCTGCGATCCCATAATATCATCCTGATCTGCAGATGTTTTCTCATGTTCTAATAAAATTTGAGTCCGTAAATCCTTTATCTTTTTGTTCCATTCCAAGTTTTTCTGCAATAAGAGCGATTCTATTTTCTGTGCTCTTTCCGCATTTGTTGGATCCTTAAAAGGAATTAGTCGAAACCTTATTCTGCCAAGAAAAGTTGAAATCGACAGTTATCGACAGTTTAATAAAATACTCATACATTGTTGAACTAGTGTTTACGTACATATTTGTTATGCTTATAATAGCCTTAACAATTTCTTCTAGCTGAATAAATCTTTCCAACATATAAAATGCCGAATTACAACATGTGGAAACATCTTGCAGTAATTTGAGAGGATTCCCGTTTCCTGGATTTTTCAAAATCTAAAAGTTTAGCAGTTGCTTGTAGAACTCTTTTTAAAGTGGCTAATGGTATTTTTTATTTTGGTTAAATTTTTAATGATTTTCTTATATCACTTTTGATAACAACATCTGAGGTAGAAGTTGAAACATCAATAAAATCATTTTTTTAAGTTAAATTGTGGCTGATTTCCTCATCCTTTAAGCCATCGTTCACAATAAAGTTTATTTATTGTGTGTGCAAAGCATCCAAAATGTTTCATTTTCACATCATTTTGTACCACCTTTAACATTTTGTGCATTATAGGAAACAATAATGTATTAAAATTTTGTTTTCTACGTTCTCCAAGTTTGATAAGACAGCTTTATCTTACAAATATTGCATGATGCATAATTATCATCCACTTATATAAAAACGTTCCATAAACTACTAAATTTTTCTATTTTTGTTTGGCACTAATGGCATGGTATGCGTTCTAATAGCAAACCCAATTTTGTAATAGTGACCTAAACAAAATAATAATACGAGTAGAATTTTACGATGGTCCACAGTGGTAACACTTTTTATTAGGAGTTTAATATACGAATATTTCGTTGCTCTGTTAAATCACAATTGAATCGGTCATTGCGAAAACAATCTAAGACCATATTTTGGGTAAAATGACGACGCTTTTCAACGCCATTAAATTTACATATAAATATATACATAAACATTTAAACTTGTTTTGCCTTTCAGAAAGATTCATTTATAACCCATAATACTTATACAGAGAGCACGTAAAGGTTGGAATAAATTAATTTTCTCGAGAATGGACAATTTTGGAAAAAAATCCCGAAAGAGGTCAATTATTTTTAAATTACGACTTTTTGTCATATATATCATACTAGTGACGTCACCCATCTGGGCGTGATGACGTCATCGATTATTTTTTTTAAATGGTAATAGGGGGTCGTGTGATACCTCATTTGAAAGGTAATTTAATTCTCTATGCAGTAATATAAACATTTACATAATTATTTATATAGGGTGTCCAAAAGAAATTGTTTTGAATTAAATTTATTGACATAAAAAGAAGGATGAATGTAATTTATTTAGTTCAAAATACATTTTACTGTTCTCAGAAAACAGAAAAAATGTTTATTTGGAAAATAATCATTCCTTTTCGCTCAAATCAAATGTTCAAACTGTTAAGAGGAAGGTGGGTGGCGGCTTTAATATGGAGTTTATTCAAAAAACAATATTTATTTGTCAAATAAACATTTTTTCCTGTTTTTTCTGACAGCAGTAAAATGTATTTTAAGTTAAATATATTATACAAATTCTTCTTTTTGTCAATAAATTTACATAATTCAAAAAAAATTTTTTTTGGACACCCTGTATAAATAATTAGTTAATGTTTATATTACTGAATAGAGAATATTATTATAATATAATATAAATATAATAGAAATTACCTTGCAAATAAGCTATCACACGACCCCTATTCTCATTTAAAAAAATTATAGATGACGTCATCACGTACAGATGGGTGACGTCACCAGTATGATACATATGTCAAAAAGTCGCAGTTTGAAAATAAAAATTGACCTGTTTTGGGATTTTTTACCAAAATCGTCCATTCTCGAGAAAATGAATTTATTCCAACCTTTACGTGCTCACTTTTAAAATATTGTATTATCTCGGAATATCCAACTATTAATGAAAATATTTTTACGTTTCCTTAAAAGTTTACACACATTGTAACATGTATTGTTTTCACAATGACTGATTCAGTTACAGACAAAAATCACAATGAATAAAATATCACTATCGTAAATTAGCCCACCTCTAGACTCGTTCGGTTGATTTAAAACAGAATGAAATGGTAAATGTAGGCGGGCTTTTGCATTTACGTAGCTTAGTTCAGAATCCAGCAGTCGACTGAGGTATTGTACTTGTATAATATAATAATTATTTGAAAATATTTTGTTGGCCAACCGCCTAGAGCCGAAATACATGTATTGGCTATGATCCGTTTAAATATCGCTGGACCTGTATGTATGGATTTGGATATAGAATTGTCTATTTTTAATTGTGCTGCCTGATACCAGTACAAGTTTTCAATGCATCTTATGTCTTTTTGGTCTATATCAAGCTTCTTGAGGATCTGCATTAACTTGTGATGTTGGACACGATCAAACGCTTTCTCGTAGTCTAGAAAGCACAGGAATACGTCCTTCCTCTGATCGTAACAATTTTGGACCAACACCTGTGTTGCTGCTATTGCTTCTCTTGTTCCCAAACCTTGCCCAAACCCAAACTGAGAATCACTGATGTCCCATTCACATTTTTTGTATAATCTTTGATGTAGTATTTTTAAGAATATTTTTAAAGTGTGACTCATCAGGCTAATGAGTCTGTGATCCTCACATCTTTTTGCATTGACTTTTTTGGGTAGGGGAATAAATGTAGAGAGCAACCACTGCTGAGGATAGCAACCAGTTTCATAAATAAAATTAAATATTTTATGTAGTGCTGAAATTCCCCTTTCATCTAGTAGTTTGAGTATTTCTGAAGGGATTTCATCAGGTCCAGGTGCCTTATTGTTTTTTGAATATAATATTGCCTTTTCTATTTCCTCTTTAGTAATTGAAGGGCCAGTCAGCTGGTCGTCTGTATAAACTTCACTCATGGGTCTTTCGTCATGAAAGAGCTCCTGAATATAGTTTTCCCATATATGAATTTTCTCTTTTTCACCTAGCACTACCTGCACTATTTGTATACTTGCACTCCCTGATAACCAACAATGGCGACGGCTCCTCAGAAATAAAGTGTAGACTAGCAATGACCCGAACCGCAACAGCCGAGTTAATTAAAATATGGAAAGACAGAACAATACCAAGTAATACTAAGCTCAGGTTGGTCAATGCCCTTATTTTCCCATTGCTACATACGCAACCGAAACAAATACTCTCAAAAAAATCGATAGAAATAAAATCGAAGCTTCCATAATATGTGGCTACAGAAGAATTCTACGCGTGTCCTGGACAGAACACAGGACTTCTTCTTCTTCTTCTTGTAATAGGACTATGTCCTGTTTCTTCTGTTACAGTCTTTGCTGCGATCCAGAGCTCCAACTCTCGTACCATCGTTTTTTGGGTCTTCCTATGGGTCGCTTGGTGCTGGGCTTCTGTGTTTTCGCCCAATGCGCCATACGTTCAGGGTCCATCCGATCTACGTGGTCTCTCCACATGCGTCGTCGCGCTCTTGTCTTCTCACTACGTCTTGAACGCCTAGCTCTCTCAATGTGTCTTCGTTTCGTATTCTATCTCTGAGTGTGATACCTCTTATGGATCTTAGGGTTTTCATCTCTGTTGTTCTCATTATTTGTTTGGTCTTTGTTGTCTCGGCCCTTGTCTCAGCTGCGTATGTCAGTACGGGTCTAACACATGTCTTATAAATGCGGACTTTGCTTTCGGTGCTCATATATTTATTCCGCCAGATTATATCCCTCAGGAAACCAGATATTCTCGCTGCTTTCGTTGCCTGCTGTTTTGATTCTTGCCACAGATGCCTGTCGCTAGATATTTCCACACCTAAGTATCTGCAATCCATTACCTGTTCGATTATATGGTCGTCCACTACTAATTTACATCTAATTGGGTTCCTGGATATTACCATCGAGTGGGTTTTCTCTTTGGATAGTGTCAAGTTATACTTTTCGGCGGTTATTTTGAATTTTTGTAGTAGGCGTTGTAAGTCATCTTCGTTTTCGGCTATTAAGATTGCATCATCTGCGTAGCAAAGTATTCTTATGGTTCGGTTACCCATTTTGTATCCCTGATTCATTATGTTAACACTACCTATAACTTCATCCATTATTAAATTAAATAGGCATGGACTGAGGCTGTCCCCTTGTCTAATGCCTGCATTGATTTTGATTTCTTCCGTGAGCCCGTGTGTGGTTTTAATTCGTGTTTTGTTGGATCTATTGAGCTCTTTGATTATGTTTCTATACCTCTGACCTATGTTTTTCTTTTCAAGGATAGTGAGCACGTCCTTTAATCGTACTCTGTCGAATGCTTGTTTCAGATCTACAAAGCATGTGAACATGGGCTTGTCGAATTCTATTGATTTCTATTGTAGATCTGTTTGGGCGAAAACCCTGCTGTTCTTCCGATACACCGGCTTTCTTATATATTTTTTGGGATAGAATTTTTGTCAATAGTTTTGATGTAGAATTGAGTAGTGTAATTCCTCGGTAGTTCGTAGGATCTGTCTTTACGCCTTTCTTGTAGATGGGTATTGTTATACTCTCTCTCCATTCCTCTGGTACTGTCATGTTGTTTACAATTTTTTGGAATAATGTTGTTATCTCTTCTATTATTTTTGTACCTCCGTATTTAATTAATTCATTTGGTATATTATCCGGACCTGGTGATTTTCTATTTTTTGATCTTTTGATTGCTTCGTTTACTTCTTCTTGGGTGATGTTGTCATTCTGTTTCTTCTTGCTGAATGTTTTGTAGGTCATTTCTTTGTACTTCATTATTATCGTCGTTATCGTCTTTGTATAGATTCTCGAAATGAGTTACCCATTCTTGTGGTTTTATTGCGTCAATTTGTAATTCTTCGGTAACCGGCTTCTTCCTGTTCCTCAACATGTTCCATACCTTCCTTTGACCTCCTCGTAAATCATGTTCCATGTCATTTGAGAATTTTTCCCAATATATTTGTTTTAGATCTTTGATTCTGTTAGTTGCTCTATTTCTTTCTGATTTATATCTTTGATACTCTTCTGAGGTTCTATTGTTAATATATCTTACGTATGCATCTTTCTTCTCTTTTGCTAAATCTTTGACTTCCTGTGTGAACCATGGTTTTTGGTTTCTGCCGCTGTTTAAGTCAATTGTTCTTTCTCCAATGGCTTCTTTTGCACTACTAGTTATATGAGTTTTTATTTTTTCCCATGCTTCGTTTATATTGTCTGTGATTTCAATAGGGCTAAGATTGATCTTTTCCTCAAGTCTTTTTTGGTAGAGAACACAGGACAAACTTGCCAATTCTTGAAGAGCTACTTATAAAAGAGAGGTTATTAAAAAAAGTAAATCGAGCATACCTAAATTACTTCAGCCACACAACGAGAAGAACGGAGACTATTGAACTATTGGCACGGTAGTGTAGAAAAAAATTTAATCCCACCTGAAAACCACCCGCAACATTTTTCTAGACTATCAAAAGTCGGGGTTTCAGTGATCATCTCTGGTCAAAATCAAAATCGTATCTTTGTAACTTTTCGAGAAAACTGTGATTATATAATTCGTACATATTTATGAATAATTCCATCTTATTATACAATAATAATTACTTTTATTTCAATAAATTTCATTATCAACAGAAACAATTTTAAAAATTGTAATTATTTTATCATCATCATCATCATCATGGTGCTACAGCCCTTAGAGGGCCTCGACCTTCTCAAGCGTTCTACGCCATTCTGTTCTGTCCCTTGCCTGCACTTTCCAGTTGCCGACTCCGATCTTCTCGGCATCTTGTGTCACCCCGTCCATCCACCTCAACTTTGGTCTACCCCGTCTTCTCATTCCCACGGGTTGAGCTGTTAGAATCCTTTTTATCATGTTCGATTCAGGGGCTTGGGCTACATGTCCTGCCCACTGCAGGCGATTTCGCTTAATTATAGTGATAATATCTTTTCCACCAAACATTTGCTTGTAGATATTTTGCAGTTCAAAGTTATATCTACGCCTCCATATTCCGTTCTCACAAACCGCTCCGAATATCTTGCGTAGTACCTTTCTTTCAAAAACTGATAGAGCGGATTCATCTGTTTTAGTTAGCGTCCATGCCTCTGAACCATATGTGAGAACGGGGACTATCAATGTTCTATACAGCCTTATACGAGTTTTTTGAGACAGACGTTTGTTAGATAAGTACTTTGATAGACCATGATAACACCTGTTTGCAATTATTATTCGCCTTTTTATTTCCTCAGATGTGTCATTATTGGGGTTAACCGATTTCCCTAGATATATGAACTCTTTGACCGCTTCGAAGTTTTGGTCATTGATGATTAGATCTGCATCAACATTTCCAGCTCTTGTGTTTGTGTTGGTCGCCATGAATTTTGTTTTATTTTGATTTATATGTAACCCCATTAGTTCTGCTGCTGCTACTAGATCGGTTAGGATTTCCGCAGTTCTCGCCCTGGTTCTTGTTATAATGTCCACGTCATCTGCATATGCAAGAATTTGGACTGATCTATTAAATATTGTTCCTCTGCTATCTAAATTAGCGTCTCATACAACTTTTTCTAAGGCTACATTAAAAAGCTGACACGCCAGCGCATCTCCCTGCCTTAACCCCTTATGTATTTCGAATAGGGTTGACGAGTCGTTTTGAATTTTTACTGCTGATAGCATCTTCGCCATTGTCACTTTTATCATAGATATCGAGTTTTTTTGGAATTCTCAACTCATTCATAGCATTGTAAAGACTTGGTCTTAAGGCACTGTCATATGCCGCTTTAAAATCGACAAAAATATGGTACATATCTATGTTAAACTCTTGCGCTTTTTCGAGGATCTGTCGTAGTGTAAAGATCTGGTTAATGGTTGAACGTCCGCGCCTGAATCCTGCCTGATATTCTCCTAGAAACGTTTCGGTATAGGGCTTCAATCTCTCGTGTAAAATGTTAGACAATATCTTGTATGCTGTATTTAGGAGAGTTATTCCGCGGTAATTATTGCATTCCAGTTGGTTTCCCTTTTTGTGTAACGGGCATATTAAGCCTAAACTCCATTCTTCAGGCATTTGCTCCTCAGACCAAATTTTACAAACAATTTCTCGCATCACCTTGGTGATCTGCTCTCCACCTTGCTTAAATAACTCTGCTGGGATGCCATCGCTGCCTGGAGATTTGTGGTTCCTTAGTTTTTCAATAGATATTTTCACTTCTTCTACCGAGGGGGGTTCCACGAGCTCCTCATTTCGGTATTCCAGCTCTATGTTGTTAGTAGGTTCCCCTTCCAGCAACTCTTGAAAGTGCCCTACCCATCGTAACAGGATATCATCTTTGTTGGTAAGTAAGTTACCTTCCTTATCATTGCAATAATTGATTCTCGGTTTGAATCATTTTTTAATAGTATTTATTTGATGGTAGAACTTTCTTGTTTCTCCGTGACTCATATGGCTTTCAAGCCGTTCTAATATGTCATTTTCTGTGTCTCGTTTCTTTTTTCGGTGTATGCGTTTTTCCTCTCTTTTTAAGTTTTTGTATCTATCTATTGTTGTCCTAGTTTTCCGTTATTGCATGGTCCTAAATGCCTCGTTCTTCTTATCTGTTATTTTTTTGCAGTCTTGGTCAAACCAGTCGTTTCTTTCTTGGGTTCGGGATATTCCCAAGGTGCTTTTATTATAATTATTTTAATTATAATAAATATTTCAAATGTTAAATATGTAAAGAACTGTACTAATCACGCATTTTTTTTTTGTAAAAAAAAGAATGTGTGTGTACTTTGTACGCACGTAAGAAGTTATGCTTCTATTATATGATTTCTTAAAAATAAATATACTTTAAACAGTTTGTTTTAATTTTTTTTAAACACCAAACTAATTTTGTGATTACCGCTTTCAAAAAAAAAAAAAATAAAAAAAAAGTATAGGATTGCTCCGGATTCGAACTCAAGACCTCTCGATCTCTGGCCGAATGCTATACCAAATACGCTACGAGGACTGTGTCTGTATCGGTTCGTACGTACTTAATGACAATTTACGGTAACAAGCAAACAAGGTGAAGTATAATAAATATAGAATAAAATGTTTTAATAATACTCATCTTACTCTCGAGGAAGACAAATCCAAAGACACAAAAATTATAATAAATATATTATTTACTAAAAACACTAATATATTCTTTTCACGCCTTTTCTTGCACTGATATATTTATATACTTCGTCTAATTTACTAACCGTTGCACGTCATCCGCGTCATAGCCTGTGACGTCGCAAGATACCAACACAGAATATTTGGCGGTAGGTGTGTTCTTTTTTAGAATCATTTTGCCGAGTACACTGGAATTACAGCCACTAGACATATTTTATTATATACGCGTAGAAATAATATTTGAAGATTTCTATTAATGTTAACCTAAAGAAATACACAATAATATGTTACATTTAATTTGTATAAATGGATTATAAAGCACATTTGTTCGGAACACACTGTAACTGTAATTGAATGAAGGTGACATTTTAGAATAAATTGGTAACATTTATTTGACAGTTGCGGTGATGACACTTCATAATTGTTTATATTCTTTACTATAAGTATCTGTTCTATTATATTTACTGTTTTTATTATTTACTTTACTATAAAAAGATCCTCTACTATAAAAATATAAATTTCACCTAATTTTATCACGACTTGGAATAATCGAGGTATCTGACAACTTTTTTAACTGTTATTGTAGACATAGATATACAAAGAAACCTATCGGCTTCTCCCAAGAGTTCGGAGCCGTTTTTTAATAATTAAACAATGCAGTGCAAAAACGCTTGCACTGGAAATCTTAAATGATTATAACTTAATTCTTGTTCTCTATTTCTTAAGTTTTTATTTATTTACATTGAATATTAATTTGTTTTGTTGTATAATCCACGTTTACAATAATTATGTGATCTATTTGATTTAAAATGGATTCAGGATTTTTTTATACTTTGGCAACTATGTCAACTTAGATCTCTGGCGTAGATAATGACGTGCAACGGTAAGTAAATTAGACGGACTGTATAACCGTTTTAGTGAATAAAAATGTTAAAAAATTGAAATGCTGACCAAGGTAAAAAGCAAAGTTTGGTTACAAATGTATTAAAGCAAATGTATTACAATGACATTATTATTGAAAAATTCAAGTGATGGATAAACATCCATAAACATCCGTAAGGATATGGCCTTTGGCTTCCTATGTACCCCACAAGGCACTTGGGTTGCTTAATTGACAATATGTCTTCACATTAAGTGTAGCGGTCACGCTACTAATTAAATCAATTCAAGTAAAATTTGGTTAATATTGTTAATTGGGTGTGGTTTGTTCTGTTTAAAATATCAGCTTGTTAATCAAAACTCCCTTATTGATTACAAAAAACCATATGTAGTATAGGTACTTATTATATGCATATAAAAGCTTACATGGGTTCTAAATACATGAGGGCAAGAATCAATATATTTATATAGATAAAAAAACAAGCTTAACTTATCCAACAGATGGTTCCACAAGAAAGTCCTATAAGGGTGTTCCTTCAAGGCGCTACCAAAATCAAGCGAATTTGGAAGTCTGTTGGGAAGAAAGCAAAAACGGCTGCTATGCTGGTGACTGTAGGGTCTAGGACGTTTCATCGCCGGCCGGTTCATCGCCAGTCAGTTAATCGCTAATTGATATACAGTAGAACCTCGATTATCCGTCAGGGCACCGGACCAAGGGTATGACGGATAATCGAAAAGACGGTTAACAGAACATTAAAAACATAAAAATTCATAGTACAACTCTCAAATTTCATTTGTATGGTTTATTTGACAATATAAGAGGGATTTGTGTTCGTACAATCGAATGAATTTAAAATATTCTGAAATCTGTGTTTGTTTTAGTGTTGCTTCATATTTTGCGACGGCTGAATTTATTAATCGGCATAAGATCATGAAATCTAATTTATTGGCTTCTTCTTGTTGAGAATACTACTCGATGAATTATTGCATATGCGATGCAGCTTCTCTAGATTATTTACGCAAATCTTTGTCAGTTACAATAGGTTCATCAATATAGCTACAGTCAAATTCCGAGCCTGTGTCAGCTTCCAAATATGTTTGGTCCGCCTTCGTTGCCATTTCAATGATTTCTTTATCTGTCAGCAATGGATAGCCGTTTGTGTCCTCATCACAAATCAAATGAACTTTTTTTTATTTTTTTGCATTAAAATGATTGCTAATGTAGTCAATACAACTTCTGTATGTACCCTGACGGTTAACAGAGGTGACGGTTAATGGAGAGACGGATAATCGAGGTTTCACTGTATTTCCGAATTTTCGACCAATTTTCGATAGTTACATTTACTTGATCATAATTACTTGATTACATTTACTTTCGACAGTTACATACTTAATCTTTTAATAGACTTTTAAACTTTTATAATATAAAATATAATTTAACACTACAAATTTAATACTATTTAGTATCAAAAGGGGAAGTAGAAATAGAACAGTAAATTAACATAGTAATGTTTTTTATCTTTTTATTTGTCATAAGTTTTGAACTGAATTTAACGTCGTGTCGTGTCATCTCCCATAATACACAATCAACTGACTAACTGGCGATGAAACGGCCGGCGATGAAATGGACTGGCGATGAACCGCGGCGATGAAACGTCCCATTCCGTGACTGTAAGGTTAGGTAATGGTGTATGAGTTATCCTATTGCTATCCAAACCATTCCAAAAAACGTATGATACGTAGTGAAACTAACTCCCTCACGGCAAATTTCACGTGGTATATATTTATATTATCTTATATCAATCAGCTTCTCAAATACCCTCTAGAGATTTACTGGTAACTTTTTTGTTGTTTGTTCAATGATGTTTATGTAGAATATTTAACTTCTATGCCATATTTTTCCCAGATTCGTCCACAAGTATAAAAGACCACTACGTATCAATGGCGAGCTATCTGACCTACTGCCTGTATCGAAAATCGATCCCATCGACAATGTGGGCACGAAAGCCCTCTTCTGGTAAAAAGACGTTCTAATTAGATCATGGGCGTCTCACGGAGGGGTAATATTATCCTAATTTTACTTGAATTGATTTAATTAGTAGCGTGACCGCTACATAAGGACGGTGAGTATCAACTGGATTGAGTGTTCAGAGTATTTCCGATTGATGTCAAACCGAAACTGTCAATGTAGCGCAAGGTTTTGTGAATTGATCTAATGTTGCACTAATAGACATCAATTTGAGCCACTAACCACAAAAACCTTCCAAATTGACGGCTATTGTTTCATTAGATCAATTCACAAAACCTCACGCAATATTGACAGTCTCGTTCTGACATCAATCGGAAATGCCCTGAACACTCAATCTAGTTGATACTCACCGTCCTTAATGTGAAGACATATTGTCAATTATTGCAACCCACGTGCCTTGTGGCTTCCTATGGCCCCCACGTGCCTTGTGGGGGCCATAGGAAGCCAAAGACCATATCCTTACAGATTTTTATCCATCACTTGGATTTTTCAATAATAATGTCATTGTAACACATTTTGTTAACATTTCAAGGGTTTTTACCCATGTAGTGTTGGTGGCTCAGTATGTTTGCCCGTAAGTACAACCAAACTCTGCTTTTTACCTTGGTCAACATTTCAATTTTTTAACATTTGTATTCACTAACATGGTTTTACTTATTTTAGGTAACAGCACTGATAATGATCTACTTAGATCGATGTGGCCCTTTGAGGGTTTTTAAACAATATATATATATATATATGTTATATGTGAAAATAGTCACCTTGAACCACTCAAGGGTTACCGACTCTTTGGTTTCGCAATATCAGTTCCTATTTCATCATCCTTCCAGCAAGCGTTCCCATAGAGATAGCTGACCATGCATGGACGTCAACCTCTGACCAAAGCTGGCCTTTCGTGGGAAATGCCGACACCACAGTTTGTAGGAAGATTATAAATTTAGTACTTTAACATTATTGTATCACTCGTCATTTTAGTTTCTCGCTAGTAACATATTTGCATTATATAATTTTATTTACTTCAATTTATCATAGAACAAAGTATAAGTGTAATTTGTGAAATAAATCTTTTTTAAAAAGTCAATTAAGAAGTTAGTGATTTAACATTTGGCGCAGTCAGTAGGATCCGGTCAACGTTGTTAGAACAAGGAAACTAACTAGCAACGGCGGATCCTTATCCCTCAACGGAAAAAGAACCTAGAGCCGTCCTCATTCAACTGGATACTACGGAAGGAACACCTGGTGAAGCCCCTGGTAGCAGATCCCGTTAGAAAACAAGACGTCCTCGATGTTTCTGTTAATGTAAGTTATTGAATCATCTCGTTTAATATTTTAATATTTGCAAGCATACCGTACATACATCATACTATTTTCAATTTATAATCTTGACTATACAGTAAGTCAAGCCAAGTTGATTATCTAATAACGAAATATTTTTTTTATTACATACTTTTTATTATTTTATCATTTTTATTTACGCATTTCATTGATTTCATATTATATTTTCGCCGATATTTTACTTTATTTAACCATATTTTACCTGATTTTACCATATTTTATATGATTTTTACCATATTTTACATTATTTTTACCATATTTACTTGATTTTACCATATTTTACTATATTTTACCTTATTTTATTTTACCATATTTTACTTTTCGTATTTTGTATATTCTGTTTTTATACTTCCACTGACATATTATTATCAAAATGCCTGAAACACGTTCACAAACCCAAGCTGAAATTGAACCCTACAAACTTTCAGAAATATTTTCCATAATTCCTGAATTCGAAGGAGACCCAATCTCTCTCCCCACATTTTTAGACGCATGTGATTGCGCAATTAGAATGGCTTCGGGAGACCAACGTATCTTATTAACGATTCACATTAAAAATAAACTAAGAGGTAAAGCAGCTCAATTAATAAACTCTAGAAAACCAAGTTCTTATACAGACATAAAAAATTTACTAAACCTTCATTTCGGAGATAGTAGAGATCTCACTTCTTTAATCCATGATCTACAAAGACTTCGACAGTTATCAAATGAATCACCCTTAACCTTTTTCAACAGACTACAAGTTCTAAATGCAAAAATGCACGCTTCAATCCAAAAATCAGACCTAACACAAGACCAAAAGAAAATGCACTTTAATTGACTCTATGGCTTTGAATACTCTTTTAACTGGACTAGAACCCCGATTAGGACAAATCATTAGGGCTAGTAACCCTCCTGATCTTATTGCAGCTAGTAACCGTATCAGACGTGAACTCCAGTTGTCGTATTTCGAAACACAAAAATCAAATAAAGATAACCAAAATAATCCAAAACCTTCCCAACCGATGAGAAGAACCTCATCTAATTTTCCTAAATGCACAATTTGTGGACGAATTGGCCATCTAAGTAGCGAATGCCGCTCTTCACGTTTTCCTTCTTACCAAAATCAATATAATGGTAGACCACAAAACTACCAAAATAATCAAAATCAATACTCTTCCAACCAATATAACAATAGACCACAAAACTATCAAGGTAATCCAAACCAATACTCTTCCAATCAACAAAATTTAAACCCACAGAGATCGACTTTCCCTTCTCAAAATCAACCGCAAAATCGCCCCTCTGTTATTCAGAGAAATCCAAATTTCCAAAATTTTCAACAAAGAGCCCATGTTTTTAATGAATACCCTGATGATCTCGTAGAATCTTATGGAGATTATTATACAGAAAATGATCTCCAACCTGACTATTTTTACGATTATACCAAGGATACACCTAATTATACCAATGATACATCTTATTATACCAATGATACACCTGATTTAGAAAATTATCAGGATTTTCTTTCGCTACCCTATCAGAACCATCCTCCAGTACATACGAACCTTTCAACCGATATCATGAACGTACAACAACAAATCCAAGCCCTCAATTTGGACAATTTCGATCCAAATGTGAATTTCCCCGAACAGAAATTCCTGTAAGCCCCTTTCACACAATGAGCTCTAAAAACTTATATTATATCAATGACGCTACGAATACTTTTAAACTTCTAATTGACACCGGTGCAGGAATTACAGTTTTCAAAGAGAATACTGCACGAAATTATCATAACCGATCCCCAGAAAATGTTACCATTCAAGGCATAACCGACGAAAAACTCTTAATTACAGAATCTGTCCTTATTCCCTTTACCGATGATAACCCCCACAAAGTTTTCATTTTTAACTTAGACATTGACTTTGACGGAATAATAGGCCTAGATTTCCTAGACCATTACGAATGTGTAATAGACCTTAAAACCAGACAACTTCATACAAACTTCAAAACCCTTACCCTGCATAAAGTTGGACAAGATACACATAAACCCACAGAAAATACTCCGGTGACATTTCCTACAGAGATAATACCTCCAAATAATTTTCAAACATATCCGAAATCAAACACAAACATTAAAGCTCAACAAAATAACAGCTTACTTCACGAAAACACTCATGACCAACAAAAACACATCCCAAGACCAGAGAAAAAACGAATAAAAGAAAAAATAAACCAAATTTCTATTGATAGCCGAACAGAACAAATATTTAAATTAAAATGCAACCTATCTAATACAGACGCAATACTGTCATCCCAAGAAATAGAAAAAGTTCGAATTCCTCACGCATTAGTCCATGTAGACGAAAATGGAGATTTTTTAACTTCTGTCATTAATGCTAATGCAATGCCAAAAGTAATCGAATTTTCGAATATTTCCATCGAACCTATAGAAAACTTGGAGACAATCTTCACCTACGACGAAAATCACTGCGAACATCCAATTATAGACAGAGAACAAATAATTAAAGAACAACTGAGAATTGACCATTTAAACTCAGAAGAAAAGGAACAAATTCTAAACATTTGTACGGAATTTTCAGATATATTTTACGTAGAAGGTGACAAGCTGACATTCACGAACGAAATTAAACATGCAATCGAAACGAACAACGCGAAACCGATATACACGAAATCTTACAGATATCCGCAGGTTCACAAAGAAGAAGTCAAGACACAAACCAAAAAAATGCTAGAACAAGGAATAATTCGGCATTCAGTAAGTGCCTGGTCGAGTCCAGTGTGGGTGGTACCCAAAAAACTTGACGCATCCGGCAAACAGAAATGGAGAGTCGTTATTGACTATCGTAAACTTAATGAAGTTACAACAGAAGACCGTTATCCACTTCCACAAATTTCAGAATTATTGGACCAACTTGGAAAATGTCAGTACTTTACAACATTAGATTTGGCGTCCGGATTCCACCAAATTGAAATTGATCCAAAAGATATCCAAAAAACAGCCTTTTCAGTTGACAACGGACATTACGAATTTGTTCGTATGCCTTTCGGATTAAGGAATGCTCCTTCCACCTTTCAACGAGTAATGGATAACATTCTCCTAGGAATTCAGAACGAAAGATGTTTAGTATATATGGACGATATAATCATCTATTCAGCCACCATTCACGAGCACATATCACGACTGACAGAAGTATTTAAAAGATTAAGGAAGGCAAATCTGAAGATACAACCAGATAAATGTGAATTCTTAAGAAAAGAAGTCGCATACTTAGGACACATCGTAACAGAACATGGAGTAAAAACAAATCCTGACAAAGTATCATGCATAAAAAGTTTCCCAGAACCCAAGACAACTAAAGAAATAAAATCATTTTTAGGCTTAGTAGGTTACTACCGTAGATTTATACCGAATTTTGCCAAAATTTCCAAACCACTGACTAAATTACTTCAAAAAGATGTCCCTTTTGTTTTTAATGCAGAATGTAAAGAAGCATTCAACGATCTTAAAAATATTCTAATGACAGACCCAATTCTCATATATCCAAATTTTGAAGAACCTTTTTACTCACTACTGACGCTAGTGCTTTCGCAATTGGAGCCGTTTTGTCACAAGGCCCATTAGGAAAAGATCTGCCAATCGCTTATGCCTCAAGAACATTATGCAGTACAGAAACCAAATATTCCACAATAGAAAGAGAATTGCTAGCCATAGTATGGGCAGTAAAACATTTCAGACCATATCTTTTCGGTCGCAAGTTTACTCTTATTACTGATCATCGACCTCTTACATGGCTATTTTCAATTAAAGACCCAGGAAGCCGCCTAGCACGTTGGCGCCTAAAACTTGAAGAATATAATTACAAAATAGAGCACCGTTCAGGAAAAATCAATAGAAACGCAGATGCACTCTCACGAATAAAAATAAACCATTTTAAGGACTGTGCAGACTTTCAATCAAAACTTGCCCTGCACGCATCCAACAAAGATGAAACAGAGATCCAAGAAGACGAAGAAGAAAAAGAGAACACAGAAGAAGGAATAGAAAAGATGTCCGAAGAATTCGAAAAGTTTCTTGAATTATATAGAACAAAATCCATTATCGATTACTCCAAAATAGAAACGTCAAATGCAGAACTGTTAGACAAATCTCACAAGAATATCGTCACCTTTTTCTGGCAGAACAAACTTGAGGACCTGCACGAAAAAATTATGAATGACATATTCCAAGAAAATATAGAATACAGTAACCGAAGGATCAATATCGTATCTAGTAAAACCGTAAAAGATCGAAAATATTTCATTATCCCATTACCTTTCGATCCACAAAGAGTAATGTCGTACTTATTTCTCATACTTTATGCGAACCAGGAACAATTTGACGAATCAAAGACCTATTGCATAGAAAATAATCTCGAACTTCCCATCTTAGAAATATTTTCCTACATATTTGCAGACAAAGAACTTAAATTAAAAATCTGCCAAAATGTAATTAAACAGGCAAGTGAAGACGAAACCCCACAAATCCTAGAACATTACCATTGTGGCAAAAATAACTTGCACAGAGGAATAAACGAAACTGTTAGACGTATAAAAGAAAAGTATAATTGGAAGAATTTAGCAAAAGATGTCGAAAAATATATAAAAGCCTGTGAAATTTGCCAAAAGATTAAAATTTACAGAAAAAATCTAAGTGGACCGTTAGTTATAACGGAAACTCCGAAAACACCCTTTGAAAGGATCAACATAGACATATTTGAATATCCCACTAGAAACTATGCATTAACCATTAGAGATGAACTAACTAAATTTACTCAAGCATACCCTTTAACCGATAAAAAAGCAGTCACCGTAGCGAGCACACTCCTTTTATTTTTCCAACATTACGGAACACCCTTAAGAATACATTGTGACTGTGGTAGAGAATTCGAAAATGCCATAATTAAAGATCTATGCAACCTCTATGAAATAAAATTAACATTTTCTAGTGTAAGTCATCCACAATCCAATGGATCTGTAGAAAGATTCCATGCCACACTATCAGAAATGATCCGAGCAAATAAATCCGAAAATCCCAATGATCACCTATTCGTGATCCTCCCTTATGCAGTGATATGTTACAATAATACAAAAAACAAAACACACGGTTTCACGCCGTACGAACTAGTCTTTGGACACACTGCAGGACGACCACCAGAAACACTATATAATCAAAAAAGCCTAATTAGCAAATACGTTAGAGATCTTAATAACCGTATGGAATACTTGTATAAAGTAGCCAGAGAGAAGACAGAAGGAGCCAAAGAAAAAGCTAAAGTAAGATTTGATGAAAATATTTCATCACAACGCCCTGACTTTAAAATTGGTGACAAGGTATACGTAAAAGAATCCCAAATAAAATCAAAATCTGAAAATTTATTTAATGGACCTTTTCAAATTCAAGAATTATTTACAAATTCTGCCATTATCCTAAATCCCCAAACGAATCAAACTTCTAAAGTAAATTTTGACAGACTAAAACCATACTTTGAATAAATTTCTTCTTTACAGATTCTATGGACTACTTTCAGTCGCCTACTCCCAATTTCACCTCTCTCCCATAAATAATACAGTCGGAATCTTCTATCACGAAGAAGGTACCATTCGAATATCTAATGATAAATGGACATTACTTGTTTACAAGGAATTGCTCCCTATAAAAACTGCTATATCCAACAACGACAAAATTTTAGAAAACTTGCTAGATAAATTTACAAATGCCGATACACCAAGAAAACTTGCATTTCAATCTGAGGTACAAACACATATTAGTTTGATAAGACAAATTTCAAATTCCGTAAATTTAAAATATAGAGAAGTAATTGCCGACACACGAGCCTATAATCCACGCCAAAAACGAGGATTAATCAATGGTATTGGAACCTTATGGAAATCTATTAGTGGAAATTTAGACGCATCAGACGGTGAATATTTCAATCAATGTATAAATAGGATCACTAGAGATGAAAATCAAATAGAAGCACTCTTAAAAAATCAAATCTCTGTTACAACTTCTGTCATAAAATCTTTTAACACCACTATCCAAAAATTACAAATAGACGAACAAACTTTTAACAAAGACCTACACGATATCGAAACTACTCTTATAGACATTGCTGACGACATCTCATTTTACCGTGCACAATTACAAACCTTAAATTTGTGTGAATCGTTAATGGAAAGCTACATATTTTTAGAAAATTATCTCAATGATATTTTGAATGCCATCACTTTTTCTCGATTGCAAATTTTACACAGTTCAATTATTTCTCCCAATGATTTACTAGATTCATTGAAGATTATCTCACAATCTTTACAAAATAATGTATTACCATTGCCCATCTATACCTCAAATATAGCCCAGTATATTGATATAATAAAGCTTCAAGCATATCAACTGGATTCAAAAATTGTATTCGTCCTAGAAATCCCACTAGTCGACCCCGAAATCTATACCTTATACCACTTATATTCGATACCAATATTAGATAATCAAACTGGTCTTTTTCATACACTTTCTACAATACATAAGTATATAGCGCGAGATGATGATTCAATTTCGTATGTATTACCCCGAAACACAGAAGAATGCAAATCAATTAGTCCAAACCAAAAAATGTGCACAGATATTCTTCCCTATCCAATAGACAGCGATACTATCTGTGAAGCCCAGTTATTGAAACCAGTTAGCGTCCTACCAAAAACTTGTCAGATGTCAACGTTTTTAGCACAAGATTACAATGTGCAGGAAATTGACCGAAATTTATGGTTAATAACAGTATCCGATCCATTACCAATTACGATTAAGTGTGCAAGAAAAGACATCAGTACACAGACAATCAGAGTAAACACAATTCTAAGATTACTACCCGAATGTACAGCATTTATTGGAAGTACCAGAGTTCACGCCAGAGATCAAATCGATAAATATCCAAATATAACCTACAGAAGTCATCCAGTTAATGTCCCATACAGATGTTGTGACCATTTCGAAGGAAGAAACCAGATACCAAATTTGAAACCATTAAAACTCAATAAGATCAATACAGACGATTTAAACATTGCACAACACAAGCTGGACCAATATTCAGAAGAACTCGACCGAATCATGAACCAACCATTCATCGAGGAACATTTGCCTTGGTTCACTATATTGTCTTTATCATTAATTATCATTCTAGTTTTTGCATACATCTTCTGCAAATGTAGACGCAAAAGATTTCCAAGACTTGCCATGAACTATCCGCAGGACTCACCTCCACCTTCACCACATCGCAGCAGTTCCATTAAAGAAAAACTTAAAGGATTAACCTTTAAAAGAAGACCAGATGTAAGCCCAGAAAATGAAGAAATATCAGAAACCCCAATTGAACTTTAAAAGTCGAAGCAAGGCATCGACTTTTCACTAATGAGGGGAGCTGTTATATGTGAAAATAGTCACCTTGAACCACTCAAGGGTTACCGACTCTTTGGTTTCGCAATATCAGTTCCTATTTCATCATCCTTCCAGCAAGCGTTCCCATAGAGATAGCTGACCATGCATGGACGTCAACCTCTGACCAAAGCTGGCCTTTCGTGGGAAATGCCGACACCACAGTTTGTAGGAAGATTATAAATTTAGTACTTTAACATTATTGTATCACTCGTCATTTTAGTTTCTCGCTAGTAACATATTTGCATTATATAATTTTATTTACTTCAATTTATCATAGAACAAAGTATAAGTGTAATTTGTGAAATAAATCTTTTTTAAAAAGTCAATTAAGAAGTTAGTGATTTAACATATATATATATATTTTATAAAGGATTTTTCATTATTTTTTTTACAAAAAAAGATTTTTGCGTGCTGTAAATGAGTACAGTTCTTTGCATATTTTTTTTATTTACAACAATCCGCTTCAACCTAATAAGGTTATTAGCGGGATAGTTAGCAGTTTATTACACTTTGTTTAAATAATTACAGTATTTGAGATACAAAAGTAGTTTATTAGTGTTGTTATTGTCTAAAATGTTTTGTTTGCTAAATGGTATTTAATTCTATGTCTATTGAATTTTTCACACTTTTCCACTAGCACATGCTTCACTGTAAGGGGTGAACCGCACTCATCACAAATTGGAGTTTCTTCTTTTTTAAGCAAATGTTCATGAGAAAACTGGGTATGTCCAAGTCATAAACGGGAAATAATTATTTGCTGTCGTCTGGATACCTCGGGTGGCTGCCATGGCCCAACCTTATATATAGAGCTACTCCTCCACTGGCATAGTTTTGATTGGTAGTGTAAAATCCGGTATAACCTTTCATGTTGTGTGTTGAGTTATTTTTGAAGTGGATTTCTTGTAACGAAATAAAATCTGGTGCATATTCTGAGATAAGAAGTTGTAACATGCTTAAATGGGTGAATACCCATTTAAATTCCATTGTAATTTACTATTGGAAGTGATTTATTATTTAGTTGAAGCACATGAATCACTATCGAGTTCAGATGCTTCAAGATGTAATAGTTTTTCTAGTTTTTTGCGTAGTCGTGTGATTCGATTTTTTAATTTTGAGCCAGTAAAATGAGAATGAGTGTCTGTAAGCATTTTAACGAGTGATGTTAAATCTGGTGTATAATCATTAACAATATTATAGAAATCTTTAGCTCCGTGTGTCTCATTTAGTAAATCCCGAAATTCATCGTAATTTAAGACATATTATTTTGAATGTTTATTGATAAATCTTTTAGCAGCTTCTTCGGTTTCTATTGTTACTTTAGCTGCTGTGTGAATTTGATTTTGTGATTTCTGGTCTACTTGTATTTGCTGTTCTTGGGGTGAGTCTTGAATGGATGTTATTATGCTTTTTTCGAGTTCAGAATTGGTGTCGGCTCTTATTTTTTTGGATGTAGGATTACTTTTATTGCGTTCTGTGTTAAATACATTGGATGCTAGCTCTTCTGTTGAGATGGGGTTTCTGATAAATATCTTTTGGTTGATGTTGATGTTTCTGTTGTTGAAAGATTAATATTTGACACCTCCATCGAATTTATTGGAAGGGGGGTACTTGGTGAATTATTTTTTTGGTGATCTGTTGTAGTAACCTGTGAAGTGATACTTTGAGGTGGATTAGAAGTTGAAGTAGTATTTGACATATTAGAATTGGTTAGGGGAGAGGTTTCTGATGAACATTGTGAGGCAAGATGGCTATGTTGTTTGCATTTGAAGCAGGGCGATTGGTCGCTGGACAAAAATATTTTGTAGCTAACATTATCATGATTAACCATGATAAAATCAGGTATGGTTATATTATTTAGGGGTTCTGTGTATACTTGACGCCTAAAACTGAGTATGTGGCTATATTCAGGATTTGTAGTTCCAATTCTCAAACATGTTATTAGTGACATCCATTTCAAGCCTAGGTTCTGGAGAAGATTGCTCAACATTTCCTGTGGTATTGTTGGATGAACATTAGATAAGAGAAGACGTTCTGATGGAGTAACTAATCTACGTGCTAGAAGTACTTCATTATTTATTTTTATGGATCCTGTTTTATTTAGAAAGTCATCAACTACAGCTTTGCTTGAAAGTGAAAGATAAATGCATACTCGGTTATTAGAGATTCTTGACGAATAAATAATATTTTTTGGTTGAACGAGTGGTCCTAGTTGCAATAATCTTGCAATTTTGCGCCATTGATTGAACTGAAGATGATGGCTTCTTCTTTTAGTGGAGTTTTTGAACTAGCTTGTTGAGATGCAATAGTAGAGTACATTGGATTGTTTTGAGAAGTGGTAGGAATTTCCATTGCTGATAAATTATTATTTATCATTTAATTTTACTTGAACGATTTATTTTAATTATTATCATATTCAAGTACGGCCCTGGTTTTAATTGTTGTTAATAAAAAACCAGTTCGGTGTTGTGTTGATATGAAAGTTTTATTTGGTTAGATTTACAAAATAAATATATTATTACAATCTAATTAATGTTCTTCTACTCACATTTTTAGGTCTTCTTATAACACTAACTTTATTGAACAGGTATATCACTTTTATTAATGTACATACTTTGGTGAAAATACTGGTATAAAATTGCGAATATATCGGAGCTGAAATCAAACACACTTTATCTTTCGGAATCAGGTCCGGTCCTCCCATTTGAAATACTTATTTTTAATATTTATTATAATTATTAAAATAATTAAAATTTTCAAAATTGTTATTGTTAAAAATTAAATTTATTGAAATAAAAGTAATTATTATTATTGATTATATTGTTATTGCAGTGTGTTTATTGCAGGTATTAAAAGGTCTAAGGTGAAATTATACATAAATATGTATGAATTATATAAAATCACACTTTTCTCGAAAAGTTACCAAGATACGATTTTGATTTTGATCAGAGACGATTACTGAAACACCGACTTTTGAAATTCTGGAAAAATGTTGCGGGTGGTTTCCATGTGGGATTAAAAATTTTTCTACACCACCGTGTTGGTAGTAGAAGGAAAGATAGTGAGCCGAAGACCAAGAGGAAGATCTCCAACACGATGGGCAAATCAAAGGAAGACTCTGGTGAGAAAATCACTACATGAAACCGTTCATCAAGCACAGGATCGCAGCCAATGGAGACAGTAAGCTAAGAATGTTTGAGCACATCAGAATCAAAACTTGCTAAATCCTAAATTTTTCGTTTTCCCTTTTTTACACAATTTCAAAATTCAACTATCTATTAATCTACAGGCATAAGGTTTCGGCTTAAAACCTTGTAAATCCTCTTCAAAATACCACTGAAATGTTAACGTAGAATCAAACGTTGCTATGTCCATAGTTTTATGAACAATAAAATACTTCTTTTTCTTGTATATTTTGTATTAAGTGCATTAATTGCGACTAAAAGCAGTTGAAAATGAGCAATATTATGTGGACTTAGAATCAAAATCTGCAAAATCCAAACTAAAAGTACAAATTTCTGAAGATGTAAGGGTCATGCAGAAAAATGACTCTATACCAAATTAGTGTGCAATTTTCTGATGCCACTTTGATTAAGAAATGCCGGATACTTTTTAGGAAATTTACATTTTTAATGTTTTTTAGTCTCCTGAAAAATTTCAAAAAATGGATCTAGCAGGTTTTGATTCTATACTCTACTACAAAACACTACTTTGTCACTTAGTAGAGTAGAGTTTTGGACATAAATTGTAGTGTCAACATTATTAAATCAATACTTACACCCCATTCCTCTTCATCTTCCACATTTGCTTCGGAAGCTCTATTATCCTCATTTCGCGATGCCTGTGATCGATTAAACCTGTTACCACCTGAATTATTGTTAAAACTTCTTCTATCGCTGAAAAAATAAAACATTTTTTTTATTATTTCTTGAAAACTTTTGTTACCAAAAGACAAGCATTCTCATGAGACACGAAGGTATATTCGTTGTCCACATTTGTTCAAATTAATTTTCATATACATTACGTTTAGTTTTCAATTAGATAAACGGACCTAAAATGGCAACACTGCCGACTTTCCACATACTATAGTTCAATAAGATATGTCAGCATCGAGTCATAGAGTTCCATGTCAGTCAGTCAATTTCATGTGCAAAATAGAAGTGGCTACTTCGTTTACTTTTTGAATATTCTTGGACAATCGTTACTTGTTAAATTAAATAGTAATGCTTAAATTAATAGGATTATTTTTATCACTATTCAATAAAAACTAATAATCGAGAAAAGAGAAAATTGATAGTGATTTTAATAACATACAGTTACTATCGGAACGAGTAGATTTTAGATAAAGTTGCATGCATTAATATATTACAGTTACAATCATTACTATACGATAAATATTACGCAAAAGAAATTAATTTTTTTTCTACTTTTAGAGCAAGGACACACCATGCGGCGCGCGTCGAGTCGACGCCGAGACAGCTTAAAACACATGGCGCGGTGTAACCGCGGCAGCTATGCTACGATTTAAAGTATTTGTATTTCGTTGTTGCCAAATTTAGTCGCGTGTTGGCTGCTGTACGATATGATGTTTGAAAGTTATGACGATTTGTCTTTTGAAATAAATGCAAGTTTACTTTACCTTAGATTAAAGAAAAAAAGAAACGTAGATATTGGATACATTCTATCATAAAGGAACGAAAGTATAAGGAATTTTTTACACATTATATAACGAAATTAATATAATAAAGGCCCAGAGAAGTTTTTTTAATTTTACAAGAATGTCTAAAAGATCTTTTCAGGAGTTAGTAGTAAGTATTAAAGAGCCATGTTCAAGAAATAACACCGTTATGAGGAAAAGCATATCACCTAAGAAAAATTATTTATAACGCTAAGAGGCTGTCCATTCTATGGTACGCCACTGAGCAACTACATGTGTTAAATTGATGCCCCTTTATTATACCCCATTAATTTTGAAATAGTGATATTTTACAAATTAATATTAACAAAAAAATTATTCAAAATACAGTCAAAGTACGTAACGAGAAAGACGCAAACCAGAATATACAAAACCATAATAAGAGCAACAGTCACCTACGGATGTAAGACATGGGTGCTAAATAAAACAGAAGAAGAAATGATAATGAGTTGAGAACGGAACGTACTGAGAGCTATTTTCAGGGGGAAAGAATACAGATAGAGAAGACGGCTGGCATAGAAGCACCAATCAAGAATTAAGGATGCTTTACAAGGAACCAAGTATAACAAGATACACAAAGTCATAAAGAATCAGGTGGGCAGGTCATGTCGAGGGGACGGGTAAGGAAAGAATGCCAAAGATGGTACTGCTACGAAGACCAATTGGGACTAGGGAGGTTGACCAAGAAAAAGACTGCAAGAAAGTTTCAGGAATGTATAGTATCGATGGAAATCATACACTGGAAAGAGAGAAGGGGAAAACAGAATATAGTGGAGAAGCATAGTTCGGCAATGTTTACATAATAGACATCAAATAAAATTATATTTATAAGTTATTAGTATAAACTCTATTATGTAAAATTGTAAATACACGGCCTGTAGAGCGTAATAAATAAGGTAAGATAACTGTTTTTATCTTTATTTTTATGGAGTTAATCATTTTATTTTTATTAAAGTCGATCCTTCTGACAAATAACTCAAGTCAATTCAAACTAGTCAATGGTTACAGATTTGAAAATTCTGTTTGTGAAATTAGGTTCAAAGAGTTTGAAATAGGGATTCAGTCGACGTACGCCGCCCCGTCTGTGTTAGCGCTTAAGGACAACAAACGCAAGTTCATTAGCTGAACCGAAGTCAAAGTTTATCTGCACATTATATTTGGTAAAATCTCATTTTAAAAAAATATATTAATTTGTCTAGACTAAATGTGGTATTTGTTTAAATCGCAAATATAAACATACGCAATAATACTATAGTGGAATAATATGCGATGCATTTATACGCAAATATACTATAGTGGAATAATAAGCGATGTTGCCGATTTTAGCGCTTCCTCCACTCTGGTATATCTTAAAAAGTAAACGCTCTGTATTTTTTTTTATTGTGGATGAACAGTTACGATCACTGAATAGTTTACACCTTAATTTTTATATTGTAATAAGGTAAAGTTGCAGTGTCGTACGGATCTGATAAATGTCAAAGTCAAAAAATTTCAAAAAGTAAATACTTGTCAAAAATTTCTCGTGTTGAAAAATACAATAAATCGATATCAAACTCCTCTAAAAAAACTTCTTTGTATACTTTCCATTTTGTTATTTTTTTATTTAGCTTAATGCCTCGACAACTAATGGCCCTCGGCATTTTTGTTAAATTTTGTAAAATATATTTATAATATTTTAATTTTTTAATTTTAATCAACCTATTCTAGGTACACCACTGGTAACGTCACTTTGACGTAAAAGGAGCGCTTAAACGAGGTGAAATTTAAAAAAAATTGGCTCCTAGATACGTAAGCCTGTAAACTATTCAATGATCGTAACTGTACATAATGATTGCGATCAAGTAAAGTAATTATTTTAAGATAGCAACTGTTAGTAACGTTGTTTGGAAAAATAATTTTCCACATACCTCTACCGAAAGTATACTTTTCCGGACCTGATTGTAGGGAGCAAAGTTGTACTTTTCCTCCCTAGGGAGGAAAAGTAAAAGTGAGGTCATGGTATTTCATTCATGAAATATGTACAATATCTATTTTCTATTACGTAAGTATCTATACATTTTAACGTTTATTTATAAAACACCCTGTATTTTGCAGAACGGTAAAAAACAGTAAATTTTTATTTTGATTTAACAATGTTTACATAAATAATTTGACTTATATTTGACAGTTGACAGTTATATTGTACCTACTTGTTAGTTTTAGTTTTAATAAATTTTGTTGGTTAGTTACATAAATAAATTAAGTAAAAATGAAAAATGACTTGTTATTAATTTGAGGAAGGTGGAAAAACCATATGTATAACATGGGAGTAAAGTGCCTTTTCCTCCCTTGAATGATGACTGCCCTCCGCTACGCGTCGGGCAGTAAACTTCATTGTCGGGAGGAAAAGTAGCACTTTCCTCCCTTGTTATACAAATAGCTATTATAGCTTATCATTTCTATTAATGAAAAGTGACGGAATAAAAATATCTGTACTTTCGACTGAAAAAAGGAAACAGAAGTGCATCGATGATCTAAAATTGCATTTAATGATGCGGCAGCGTCAAGGACAAAAAACATGCTGATAACATCCACAAATCAGCAAACCTTGATATTGAACGACAAATTATAATGGTATATAGAGATGTTACATATAGTTACTTACACTTCGGATAAAAAAAAATGAAGAAAATTAATCTATGGGAAGCCAAGAAAATATATTTTTTAACGTATACCTACCGCTTTAAAACTTTGAAATTCTATCAACCTAGCTTTTGATTGGGATTTTGGTATATTTGATGAGGATGGAACATCTGGGCGTTGAACTAAGTGGACGTCAGCCGTTTCGGCGTCGTAATTAATTAACTAACGTTATAGGTTACTTCTGTCATTCAATAATTACAAAGTTGACTCTAAACTTTACGTTTCTAAGGTTACTAATGGTCACTTTAAAATACACGCTCTTTAGAAAACTCGATTTACTCACTCTACAGCGTTGTTTAAATAAACAAAAAATAGTACCACTATAAAAAATATTTTATTCGTAAATACAGTATTACATAATATTATATGTTTATATCCAACCTACAAAAATTATTCAACAAATATAAATTAATATTTTTATAAAATAATTTTTATATATTGATTTATAATAATTATTTATGATATAAGTGTTAAAAGTACAATTTTAAGAGCGAAGCGAATTCTGCAATTCACATGAGTGCCTTAAAAATGTACTTTTTAACACGTATATCATACATTTTTTCTACAAACCTTATAAATTTATAAAATACAATATTTTTGTTAATTGCTGAAACCATAAAACCTATGACCCGTAAAAGGTAGAACTGGTTGTCTACACTCGAGGGGAATGTCTAAAAATTCTTAGCGAAAATATTATACCGTTACATAAACTTGTTCTTTCTACAAACGTGTTAAAAATGCAATAATACAGTTTAAATTAAATTTAAAAAAAATCTTTTAAACCACCTTTTTCAAATTGCGGAAGTTGTACTATTAATATTAATGTTAATAAATGAAATAATATAAATATTTTGACGTTTCACAATTTGACAATTCACTTTTAGCTGCAGTGCCTTAAAATTTTTAAAGCACTAGTGCCTTAAAGTAGGATTTTTAACGCTCCTATGGAGTGCTAAAAATTGCATTTTTTAACACGGTTGTAGAAAAAAATTTTAATTATTGAAGTGACAGAAGTAACCTATAACGTTACCAATTAATTCCGACGTCGAAACGGCTGACGTCCGCAGATGTCCTAGATCATTTTTCATGCGAAATAACAATTATTTTTATTATGATAATATATTATGTTATGAGTCGTAACACATTGCGTGCCACGCTTCAATCCCTATAAAATAAGTAACTCTTAAACCCTGTTTTTAAATTAGGAGGAGTAATTCAAATTTACCGCGCCGTAATGCTTGTTTGAAATTGGTCCAACCTCATGCAAGTTTACTGCACTGTTACGAAATCTTGACAGTAGGTATTGAAATTTATGAAATTTTGACACTATTGGGATTTCATTGGTAAATTAAGTTATATCGGCGAGTTTTCGTGTTTTGAGTTATTCCTTTAATTTTTATTCTGCTTTTATATAAAAAATAGTTGTTTTAAGAACTCTTTAGCGACGTATTAGTATAATATAATATTTATGAATTACCGTCGAATGCCGACATGATCAACCAAAAAAGAAGCTGTATTTGGTGATATTTCTAGCGACATTATTGGGTGTGAATCTGTCTCAGTGAGTGTGAGTTTACTCCTCCTGGTTTAAAAACAGGGTATAGTAGTTTCCAAAATAATTCAAACGTTGCATACTGACCTGTTGTTCCCATTCTCAAACCTTCTCCCAGATTCCGATCTATCGGAATCTCTCTTGCCCCTAAATCCGCTATCTCTCTTCTGATCTCTCTGATCATATCGTCTCTCTGTGTCTCTAGGCTGAGATCTGAAACGTATAATATCATGTGTGTAATATGAACAACAGTAAAGAAAAAGTTAGGTTCCATAAATCATAAATCTAGACAGAAATAATAAGCTTATGAATGTACAACTAAACATAAAACAGTAAACCTAACAACATTAACAGGCATTTAAGTAAAACACGTACATACAATTATCCAATGCAAATGTCACAATTAGACAAAACCATTTTTTTGGAGCTATGCCCATTTAGCCAGCACCAAATACTAAACTAAAAACTATCTAATCCTAACAAGCAGCGAGATTATGACGAAACCAAAACGAGCAAGGATGGGAAAAGGAAAAACACTTTTCACACCCAGGGATCGATCAGGGTGATTAACCACAGAAAAGGTAGACCACGGAGGCAAGGGCTATTATAACAACCAGGAGAAAAACAAAGGTTATTCAAAGCTAATCCTACTCTAAAGTTTTAATTTACAAGACTTGAGAAAACCTAAAAGAATATTAAAGATTGAAATTTTATTTAGAGCCAGTAAATTCATGAGATTGTAAGGGGGAAAAGGTTTTCTTGCACCAGCTGAATGTATAGTT
This sequence comes from Diabrotica virgifera virgifera, assembly GCF_917563875.1. Lineage (NCBI taxonomy): Eukaryota > Metazoa > Arthropoda > Insecta > Coleoptera > Chrysomelidae > Diabrotica > Diabrotica virgifera. The sequence continues at coordinate 178,294,303 of NC_065446.1, forward strand.
TATTTCTATGTATGTTAAACTTGGTATATTACATATTTCACATCAATCAGACTCTATCAGACCAATCTGGAACAAGTGAGAAGGGAAACAGGCATGTCCAAATTTTAAACGGCTTATGGTAACTATATCATACCTCGACAAATCTTTATTTTTGTGCCAGTACTGCGTTGGGATCTCTGGATGTAAAAGTGTGTAACTTAAAAGTGTCGGGTGGTTTACGCAATATTGTTTCCATCTTAATTTCCAGCTATTCTTTAAATTATATTTACTTATCGAAATGCATTCTTGTAGCCCAATATCATTTGAAATTTCCTCGCCATTTAGACTACCGTCTTTTGCTAACTCATCTACTCTTTCGGTATTTTGGAGACCAATGTGCGCTTTAATCCAAGTAAAAATTATATTGAATTGTCTGCCCGTTAGTTCAGATATTAGTATTTTTAAGTCTACTATAAAGGGATTACTGCTTACAGAATTTGCATCTAGTTGGCTAGAGACACTTTTTAGGACTGATAAAGAGTCAGACAGTATGTTTATTTTTTTGATATCATGGTTGTCAGCGTATTGGCTTGCTTTTATAATAGCTATAGTTTCAGCGGAAAATATTGATGTCATGGGATTAAGTTTGAATTTTTTTTCAACATTAAGTGCTGGTATATAAAAAGCACAGCCTACTCCATGTGTTTGTTTTGAAGCATCCGTGTATACTTGTATATGGTTAGGGTATCTAGCAGTATAATTCTTAAGGATGCATTTGCTTGGATTGCTAAGGATGCATGACAAAACCATCTTCTTCTTCTTCTTCAGCCTGTGTTCGTCCACTGCTGGACATAGGCCTCTTCCATTTGCTTCCATCGATTTCTACTCTTGGCAATTCTCCTATTACACCATTATTAACAAAACCATTATGGACAAAACCATTACATAATAAATATTTCACCTTTCAAGAAACCTCTTAAGTTGACTCAAATTGATGTTAAATCACAACAGGACATTTTCGGAATCAATATTCCATCATCAGTGTTATCACCCAAAATAAGTATAACTCTTTAAGTAAAGCAATATAAGTTATACTTATTTTGGGTGATAACACTGATGATGGAATAGATTCCGAGAACGTTCTGTTGTGATATAACCCTTTTTAGGGATTTTAAATAAACCTTTTACAGAAAATGTTTTTATTTTTTGTGATTTATGCTATACAGTCAGTTACAGGAATTTTTTCCTTGTGATATTATTAATATAATCATGATTTACAACAAAGTTTTCAATACACAGTATTATAACGATCGGATGGACAAGAAGTCATAAAGGTCAAACAAAAAGAATTAGAACGATATTATCCTTAGATGGAACAAGGAATGACCGAAGATGGTAAGGTCCAAACGCGTACAATTGCGATACGATGGCCACGTTGCTCAGAGTCGGGAGAGATATGGGCGTGGTTCTTTGGGTAGGGCTTATGTTGCAATAAAAGATGGAAAATGAATAGGACAACTGGAACAACAATAGAGAAAAGATGGATAGATAACACTGGTAAACACACAGTTTGCTGCCGGAAATTTTTTTACTGTTTCTAGGTCATTTGGGTCTGCTGAATCCAAAAATGCCACCAGATTTGCTCCATCAGATCGCTTTCAGAAAATACGACAACAGATCACATTTCTAACATATAGGGTAATTTAACGCAGCACTACCTACATACATGTAGTGATGCTACCCATGAAATAAACAAAACACGAATAAAAAGTAAGATATTTATTGTACAACAAGATACTTACAAAAATCATGACACATATCTGCCATGATACAAAATCTTGTAAAAAACCTAGAAACACTCCGGCCAAGTGTGCACTATGCAAACAAGATCACCCTACTAACTATAAGGGCTGTGTTGTCTACATGGAACTAGTAGAAAACAGAAATATGCCAAAAAGAGGAAACCAACAGCCCCAATGAACAACATTTAACAACCTACATGTAAGTAATGAAACAAATCAGCTAAAAACTACTCTACAAAATCATCATAGAACATATTATGCAAATGTGACAGCACATCAAATCAACCACGACGAAGAACCTAAAACTAACATAGAACTACAACTAATAACATTCCTTAACGAGTTCAAAAACATGTTCTCACAACTCATGAGTCAAAATAGTATGATATAAACTTACTAAACACAAGTCATTAACCAAAGGAATTGTTAATGTTAAACATACTTAGAATTGCCACATGGAACGCTAATGGCCTGCTAAACCATAAGCAGGAAGTAATCACTTTCTTAAACCAGAACAAAATCGATGTACTGCTTGTTTCAGAAACCCACTTTACTGATCTAACTACGTTCAATATTCCGCTTTATACTACATACAGTACATCTCACCCCGATGGTACAGCTCATGGTGGCTCGGCCATAATCATACGAAGCTGTATATCACATCATGAATTGCCAAAATATGCAACAGAAAAAATTCAAGCAGCAATTGTTCAAGTGAATGTAACGCCATGACACTTTAACATATCTGCAATCTACAGCCCACCTCGTCATGCAATCTCCACAGATGAATACAAAACCTTCTTTCAATTACTGCAGTAAATTTGTAGCCGGGGGAGATTGGAATGCGAAACACACACATTGGGGCTCAAGACTCATAACAACAAAAGGTCGTAACCTTTTAAAAGAAATGACCGACAACAACTATGATTGCCACACCAACGGAATCCCTACTTACTGGCCAAGTGACCCCAGAAAACTTCCAGATGTGCTAGACTTTTACATAAGCAAAGGAGAATCCAGAAACAACTGTCTAATAGAATCCAGCTATGACCTCTCATCTGATCATACACCAGTTATCATGAACAAGAGTACCACAGTCATAAACAACACACCTCCTCCTCGACTAGCGTCAAAAAACACCAACTGGGAAGATTTTCAATACTACCTAGAAGAAAACATTAATCTTAATTTGCGAATCAAATCTCCACACGAGATAGATACAGCAGCTCAATATTTCACCACCCTTGTGCAAGAAGCGGCATGGCAATCCACACCACGAAATGAACGCAGACCGACACATACAACAAATGTTCCCCTACACATTCGGCAACTTATTGCTGAAAAACGTCGTGCGAGAAGAAACTGGCAAAGATCTAGAAACAACATAGATCAACATATATACAATACACTACGTAGACAACTTGGAGTAGCCATCAAAGCTGCAAACAACGAAACCTTCGAACATTACATTACAAACCTTACAGCAAATGATCAGACGCTATGGAAGGCGACTAAGACACTCAAAAAACCATACACAACTATTCCTCCCCTCCATAAACCAAATGGTGAATGGGCTCGTTCCAACAAAGAAAACGCGGACGTCTTTGCTGAACATCTTACGAGTGTATTTCAAACCGAGCCACCAGACCCTGATGAAGAAGTGGAAGAACTAATTAGCGCAGCATGTCAAATGTCCCTTCCAATCAAAAGTTTTTACTCCTATAGAAGTCAAGAAAGAAATAACCAAACTCAACTCACGAAAGGCTCCAGGTTATGACTTAATCTCGGCACAAGTACTAAAACAACTTCCTCGTAAGGCCATTATTATGCTAACAGTAATATTTAATCGCATGCTAAGTTTATCATACTTTCCAAAAATATGGAAATTTGCAGAAATCATAATGATCCTTAAGCCAGGCAAAGCGCCCAATGAAGTAACATCTTATCGACCCATCAGCCTACTCCCAATCGTTAGCAAAGTTTTTGAAAGATTGCTGCTACAAAGAATATACGCAGATCATGAATTCCTAACATTACTACCAGAACATCAGTTTGGTTTTCGGGAAAACCACTCTACTACACAACAAGTCCATCGAATAGTAAATGAAATATCAAAAACTCTCGAAGAAAAGAAATACTGCAACGCTGTATTCCTAGATATCTCACAAGCGTTTGACAAAGTTTGGCACAGAGGTCTGCTTTACAAAGTAAAATTAGCACTATCTAGTAACTATTTCCTCCTAATCAAATCCTACTTATCAAATAGATATTTCTCAGTAAAATTCAAAGACCAACAATCCAGCATCTGTCCTATTAACTCCGGAGTTCCGCAAGGTAGTGTTCTCGGGCCGCTGCTTTTCTCACTCTACACAGCCGATATACCAGAGTCTCATAATACTACGATCGATTCCTTTGCTGATGACGTAGCAATACTCGCTGTAAATGAAGATCACATACAAGCCTCACAAGACCTGCAACACCATCTGGACATACTCAGTGAGTGGTACACAAAATGGCGAACAAAAGTAAATAAAACAAAATCATCTCAAATAACGTTTACAAACCGTCACAACACATGCCCACCTGTAAGAATGGAAAATGTACGAATACCAACAGTAACAGACGCTAAATACCTTGGCCTCCATCTTGACCAACGTCTTACTTGGAAAAAACATATACAGACGAAAAGAAGACAACTAGACTTGAAATTTCGGCAAATTTATTGGCTCCTTGGACGCAGATCAAAACTCAACATCCAAAACAAAATTCTTCTGTACAAAACAATACTCAAACCTATTTGGTACTACGGACTACACCTCTGGGGCTGTGCAAAGTCAACATCACTCAATATCATCCAAAGATTTCAGTCTAAAGTTCTAAGATCAATAGTGGAAGACTTAAATATACTTTTCATCAGAGAAGAAATCCATCGAGCATCTGAATCACAGAACGAGCGTACCATTCACCATGACAATGAGTTAGTAAGGGAATTATTCCATAATGGCCCTGTCACAAGGATATTAGATCGAACCTGGCCTCAGGACCTATTTTAAAACTTAAACATAAATAGAATAAGATGAGACATCATTGGAAGTCTCTTATTCATGTCCAAAAACATGGAACAAATTTACTTAATACTCTTTTATTGATGTAGATTGTAAATAAACATAATTACATAAAAAAAAACATCTGCCAAAAAAACTTAACTTTCCATCTAACCTTACCAGCGTCGCAGCAAAAATGTGTTATTCGGCGTCACCTAAAAACTTCCTTTTATATGATTTTCTTGCAAAGGCTTTAATAGGACGGTCCCTTTGAAGACTCAAGCAGTAATCTGCCATCATATGATTGCCCCATCTCCCCCGATACCTACCTCTCTTCCATCGTTTTGATATCTTGGTGGAAGCGTCCCCCTTGTTTTCACTAAGGTCACCAAGATTTTCTGAGAAACGATCTAAATGGCTGTAGAGACATTTTAATTATCATATGACAACCGTGCTTGTTAAAGTTGTTGAGCATTTCTTCCACTCTAATGCCCAATTGGTATACTTCCATATTTGTTGCCATTATGTAGCGACCCACTTTAAACTTCGTTGGGAACTGTCGATAAAAAGACGCCAGTGATATTGTTATAAAAAACCATATCATCTTGCTGAGAAAAAAAGGCAAAAGATCTTTTTCTCTATTATGGTAGTATGTAATTTTGGTGTCTGGGTGAAGAACATTCCTTTGTTTTAGTCTAGAGGCAAGCAACTCGGAATATCCTCTGGTAACGTAGGTAGACTGCTAAATATTGGAATGGGTATCTGCTCAAGCTGATGTGGAATTATTGGTCTTATTGCTGAATCCAGGTTAGGATGGTCTTTGCTAAATCGTCAAAATGATTTTTTGGTTCCTCCATATCATTATAACACCAAAATTTAAACATTTTCGTTGTCCTTTCGTCCACTGTCGCAAGTTTTCAAGACAAATGTCTTGATCTCATAAATGAACACCAAAATAGGCTTGATAGGCCCTTTTCTCCATTTGCGCATTTGTCTTAGAATTTGTTAAGTTTGTTTATAAACATATTGCAATTATAGTGGTGGAATATACAGAAATGTAAGAATATTTAAGTATTTGATGAGTATGTTATATCTCGAAAACTAGAGCTGATACAAAGAAAAGGTTTGTATTTTTGGAATCAGCACAGATGAATTAACTAAAATCAGTTGATTTTTTTTTTCGACAGCAAGACAATTTTTTTTTGTTGGGCTGTGTAATAAATTAACTAACGGTTTTGGATTTGGGCTCAAAGAAAACGAGAATACTAATATGTACAACTAAAAGGTGGGCGCCATTAAATTTTGGCCAACACAAACGACCTTTAACGAAACATAAACGATCTTGATCTGTAAAAAATAGAAATAAAATTTGACATCATAATTTTAATAGAACATTTATTTATTTAAACACTCAAAATCTTCATATTTACAGAACACATACGTTAACATCGAATTGTTTCAGATTTGCGATAAAAATTTACTTTTTATTGACGAAATTATTGAAACTGTCATCCATTTCAGTTAAACAATGTTTTGGATAAAAAGGTTTCGGTAAATTGAAGCTTTACTGTACTTTACTGACTACAAACGTCTGCACCGGACCTTAAGGCTGTATGACACTATGCATTTTCGTATCGTTTCTAATATGTCAAAAAAATGCATAGTGTCATACACAGATACAAGAAACGATATCAGAAACGATACAAGAATATGTGTCAGACACAGATTCTTGTACAAGAACTGCGCCAATTTATGCACAAAAACATAAAACCTGCTGGTAAAACATCTAAATGTCATAATGGCGGATGAAAATGGGATCATATGTCTTGATGAATTTATTTGTGTTTTTGTAGGTATTATTTATAAATCTTTTATTGATACTTAATATATGGACTACTGTTTTACTAATAACCACATCTTTAGCTCCTAGTAAAGTTCAAACTATATCTTTGGATTTCATGTTGCATAATTTTTTAATAGAGGAAAATACAATAGTTCCTAATTTGGATCAAACTGAAGATAATTCTAATGCAAATATTTTACAAAAATATCAAAACAAAATAAAAACACAAATAATCAACCTCAAAAAATTCTGGTTAACATTAAAATGTTAAATTTATAAGTTTTTAAAAGTTTATAAATTTTTATAAAATCCTTAAAATCAGCTGTAGACGCAGTACTACCATAACCATACCAATGTAACGTGACACAGGGTGACAAACAAAATTTCGACCAATCACGTGCCGAATTTCATACAATTTTCGAACAAGAACTTGCATAGTGTCATACAGGGCACAAATGTACGTACAAGAAACGATACAAGAAAATGTATATAACTTTCTAATATCAGAAACGATACAAGAAAATGCATAGTGTCATACAGCCTTTACAAACATTAACTCGACGTCGCTATGCATCTCTTACGGATGACCCATTAAAAACGGCCCTATTCAAGACGTGTGCTCCATTTATAGGCTCGTTAGATGGTTACCCGACAATTAGACCGAACTTATTGGACCGAAAAGCACTTTACCGAAACCTCACTAGACCGAACAGTATTAGACTGAGATGGTACATAAATTCAAAAAGATTGCAGTAAATTATGCTAAGATTTTGTATATCCGTCTTTCTGTTTATTGTATTTTTTGTATTATTTTATATATAGACTGTGTAAATTGTTACTCTGTACAGTCTGATATGAAATAATTTTCATCCATTAAACAAATTAGTGAAGGTAGAAATAAATTAAGGGTAGAGTGATTTGTACTTAATTCCTTAAGGGGGATTGCACATAACTTTAATTTTTAGTATTGTACATAATAAATAAAAAAATAAACCAAAAACAAATAAAAACAAAAACAAAAAACAAAGCAAAAAACAACCTCTAAACTATTTTTACTATTTAATTTTTAGTATTGTACATAATAAATAAAAAATAAACCAAAAACAAATAAAAACAAAAAAATAAACAAAAAACAAAGCAAAAAAAAACAATCTCTAAACTCGCCAGTTCTTTGTGCTACCAGTCGTAAGTCCCAATAAAGGGTGAAGGTAGGTTGATGTTACCCTTGCTCAGATTACAATCCTGTTTGAGCACCCTGTGTTATGTACCTAATGCTTTTCGGTCTCCTACTGTTCGGTCTAGTGAAGTTTCGGTAAAGTGCTTTTCGGTCTAACGAGTTCGGTCTACTGCTTTCAGTCTAATGATTTTGGCCTGTTTATAGTAAACCCGGTAGATGTTATGTAATTAAAAATAGTGGGAATGAAAATTATTCAAAAAGGGACTCGGTATCAGTCGATACGCTTGTAAAACAGTTTAGAAAGAAACCCACTTTTTTAAATGAATTAAGAGTCTAGACATCATTAAGATGTTTCGGTTACGATCGGAATAAGCTCGCCAAAACGCTCTTAAGTTCCCACATTCAGAGTGAGAAAGGCTGTTTTATGGAAAACATGATACTCAACGCACGTGTTGATAAGAGACATGAATGGATAAAATTGAGTTAGAATCTAGACGCAGAAAAATAAAACGTTTCACTATCTCAAAAACCTATGTTGAACAGCCTCTAATATATCAATATGACATTGATCGTAGGGTGACCAAACTACACAACAGTATTCCAAAATGGATATTACAAGGCAACTATAAACTAATCTAGTTGCATTAATAAAAAAATACTTCTCCTGTCCACCTTTCGGGTAAAACTGATAAAATAATAATAATAGTGTCCCGTTTTATACCTTTAATGCGGCTTTGGGATTATAGCAGGGTAGTCTAATTCTGCTACATCTAGAGTCTACGCAGGGGTGGACAAATACTTTTAAGTGCGGGCCAAAATGACATTTTCAAAATGTCTCCCGGGTCGGAAAACTATACCGTGAACGTACGCTGTGTACCCGCCAATCTTTTTGGTTGAGTTTTTTCCCTGCACTGCCCAAAATTTTTTTTGACACAAATGCTATAATTTTAAAGCATTTAGACAAAGAAATTTACGAAAAAGAATTTTTCAACGGGCCGGATAAAGTAAGCAAACGGGCCGGATCCGGCCAGCGGGCCGTCTATTGCCCTCCCCTGAGTCTACGGTATACAAGGAAGGTAACAGAGCCATTGCTACGCTTCAACGGCCTATTATTACCCCTGGTTTTACCCAAGGTGCTAATTTTATACAGGCTGAGTCGACCTCGGGCCTATATACATTTTTAAAAATGTCTAGCTGTTCTCACCGGCGCTGGAAGTCGAATCCCGGCCTAGCTGCATGGAAGTCAGACATCCAACCGCCTGAGTTACTCCGGCCCTGATATAACAACATTTATTTACATTTAAACGAAGACCATTCCTACTATAGTACATTGACTTGACAGTATAAGGAACATAGGCAATGCAGTCCTTATAAGAGTTTTTAGGGCGGTGATGCCGTTTTTATCAAAAATAATTTGTAATCGAACATTAGAGAAATTAAATTAAAACTGTTTTAGAAAGGAGATCTACAATTTTAGGATTCGTATGAGTTTAAGTTTATTTGATATACTATAGTTATTACGCATATAAATACTAAAATTGTCGATTGCCTTTCTAAAATAGTTTTAATTTAATCTTTCTAATGTCCGATTACAAATTATTTTTGATAAAATCGGCATCACCACGCTAAAAACTCTCATAAGAACTGCATTGCCTATGTTCCTTATACTGTAAAGTCAAGGTGGGACAGACTATAGTCCAATTGTATAAACGATCAAGATCAGCTTGTAAAGATAATTGATCTCTAAAATCATCAATACCCATCCACAACTTCAAGTGATCAATAAACATTAAGCACCGATTACTCAAAAAACAGCTCATATTAATAAGGAATATGTTGGAAAGAAAAATAGGTGATGTGTATCCTCCCCGACGAACGCCTAAGGTGACCATTATTGACTCAAATCCCTTAACTCCAAAAACCTTAACTCTTTGACTATGACTTGATAACGTATTTTTGATCCATTCAATATACTGAACATTAAATAACACAGACATCAAAATTGCAAGAAGATTTTATTAGTTATTTTTAAAACTTATATTTAAATAAAAACACTTATAGTATGGTATAGTTAGACCCAAACCCAGACATCCAAAGTGAAAGTTATCCTCCAACACCAAATTGTTCTATATGGTCCACATAATGTTCAGAAAAAAGTCACACCATTTTGAGCGTCGGGTTTGGGGGGGAGAGGGGGGAGAAATCTGCAAATTCGTAGTATTTTACGTTTTTCGTCAATATTTCTAAAACTAAGCGGTTTAGCATGAACAACCCTCTACACAAAATTGTTCTACATTAAATTTGAAATAAAAAAGGCCCTATGCATGACCCTTCTAAAATGAACGGTTCCAAAGTTACGGTGGTAGTATGGTATAATTGGTCCAAAAAAGGCCTACCCAGACATCCAAAGTAAAAGTTTTCCTTCAACACCAAATTGTTCTATATGGTCCACATATTGTTCAGTAAAAAGTTACACCATTTTGAGCGTCCGGTTTGGGGGGGAGATGGGGAGAAGTCGGTAAATTAGTAGTTTTTTTACGTTTTTCGTCAATATTTCTAAAACTATGCTTTAGCGTAAGGAATGTTCTATAGAAAAATATTCTACATAAAATTTAAAACAAAAAAGGTTCTATACATACTTGTTATAAAATCAACGGTTCCAGAGTTACGGAGGGTGAAAAGTGGAGGTTTTCGATACTGTTTATATTTACCGATTTCTCCCCCCTCCCCCCACCCAAACCCGACGCTCAAAATGGTGTGACTTTTTTCTGAACATTATGTGGACCATATAGAACAATTTGGTGTTGGAGGATAACTTTCATTTTTGATATCTGGGTTATGCCATCTTTTGGGTCAACTATACTATACTATTAATTTCATTTCTTTTAATTACACACACTTATTATTTAATTCGTTTAATATTTACAATATTTATATTACATTAAAACATATACAGTCAAGAATACGGTCTAACAATGAACATCCCATAAGACAAAATTTATGAGAATATCTAAAACGCAAAGAAATAATGAGAATCTGCTCATAAACCGAACCAATGTCGAACGAGTAGACCAATATGCATATTTTGGCACAATGATCAACTCCACAAATAATTACTTTCAGAAAACTAAAATTAGAATAGAAAAGGCTCGAGCGAATTTTAACAAAATGAGAAAAGTGCTGTGAACAAGAGATCTAAAGTTATATTGGCTAGGTGCAACGTTTTCTCGATTTTGTAAATTTTAAAAAGGGTAAAACCTTTAGTTGGCTGTATACCTTCGATAAAACAACGTGGAATGAAGTAAACACTTCTGTTGTATATAGGTATATGAATTTATTCAAATTCTTAAAATTTATCCACGAGGGAGTGGAAAATGTACAAAACGTTTTCGGTCAAACTGACCATCATCAGTGTAAACGTCCAGTCTACAAGTAATTGTAACTAGCTACTTCAATAGGTGTAAAAACCTCTAAATTACATTATTGTTACATTATACACACATCAAAATAATCTAGAGGACACCTATATTAACAGCTTTAAATTAATGTTTTATACACAGCTAATCGCTTTCCACTCGCAGGACCGTCTCCCGAAAAAAGCAAATACTATGCACTAAATAAAACAATATTTGGAAAGGAAGAAATAGATAAAGAAACAAAACTGAAGGTATACAACGCAATCTCTGTGCCAACTTTAATGTATGCAAGTGAGACATGGGTAAACAATGCAAAAATAGACAGTACAATAAACGCAGCGGAGATGAAGCAGCTAAGAAAAATAGCAGGAAAAACGAAATTGGACAGAATAAGAAATGAAGATATTAGACAAAGACTGAAACAGGAATCGATAATAACCAAGATACAAAAAAGAAAATTAAAATGGTATGGACACATTAACAGAATGGACCAGGGAAGACTACCAAAGCAGGTGATGGAATCGAAAAGATATGGTAAAAGAAGGAAAGGGAGGCCAAGGAAGAGATGGATCGATCAGATTATAGAAATTGGACAGGAAAAAGGAAAAACACAGCAACAAATGAAAGAGTTAGCAAAGGACCGCAAGAAATGGAAGAGATGGATAGAAGATGAATAAAACCTCCGACGCCCCTGAGGGGCATAAGGAGTTTCGAGAAAGAAGAGAGAGAAGAAATTAATGTTAGCTGCAAATACAAAAAAAAATATGATTTTATGATTTTTTGTTGTTTTTTCGATTATTGTACCAACTTGGACAATAATGCTGACAAGAATGGCTATAAAAAATAAAACAAAACTTCAGTATGCGTTTTTGTCTAAAAGATAAGAAGTTATATTTCTTTATAGGTACTTGATTTTCGATGTCTATTATGTAAATTTTTATTTAGTTTTGCAATTGCCAATAATGAAGAGACACCATTTTTTTTCGCGAAATGCAGTGACGTACTATCGGGATGCTTAGACCTGACAGAAGTCAAAGAGACCTGGCTGAGGTCTTCCACACGAACAGTAATGTCATTATTTTTTTGTGGTTAAGGTTTCATGGAATTGGTGACGTTGCTGGATACAGGCCGTACAAGGATAACCAACCAGATTGAAGACCGTTTTCATAAGTTGCAGGCTTTGCGAGATCTCACTATAACTGCATCACAATTACAAATGAGGCTGTAAGAGACTCATCAGGTGTATTTAAGTTGCCAAACCATTAGAAATAAACTGCATGCATTTGGTTTAGTAGCGCGTAGATCTGTGATAGTGCCTGTGTTATCCAGAGAAAATCGCACTCATCGACTTCAGTGGGCACAAGAACACGCAGATTGGGTTAAACGTAAGTGGGCCTCTACTTTATTCACAGATGGGTCTCGATTTGGATTTGCACCAGATACGAGACGGACAAGAATTTGGAGACGATCTGGCAATGCTGAACGATTGGTAGCCTTGCAGGAGGTTCATAGTCAGCAAGGCGGCAGAATAATGGTATGGGGTGGCATCATTCTTTGTGGAATAACCAATCTCGTTTTTCTGGAACAGTTTATAAATGCAACAGACTAACGCGATAATATTCTCGAACCTATTGTTGTACCCTTTACATAACAAGCCGGTTTCCAATTTCAATTAATGCACGACATTGCGCGTCTACATACTGACAGGATCTTCCAAACATTCCTCGAAGATAATGAAATTAAGGTTTTATCATGGCCTGCACATTCGCCAGATTTAAACCCAATTGAGTAAGTATGGGACATATTGGGCAGATGCATTTTACAACAAAATATTTAGTTCAATACAAGACAGCAACTGTTTGAGGGCCTTTCAATCGAGTGGAGCAGAATACCGCAGAAAGACACTTGTCATCTGATCATAAGTTAGACTAACAAATGTAGGGCAGTTAGTGATGTGCCGTGGGTATTTACTCGATGCATGGGTAAATATATAAATACCGGATATTTATCGGGTAAATACCCAAAAATATATTTACCTACCCAAATTTGGGTTTTTTCCTCTTTTTAACCTTAACTTTGTTTTTAAGATTTTAAAAGCTTGCAAGCAGGCAACCCGCATTTCGTCACACGGTTTGCGCTGGATGTAGGCCTGCCGGAGTAGACAAAGCATGCAAGAAGAATAAAATCAAACCTAACCTCATTTTTTCGCGTTTTTCTTATATTTCGAAGTAAGAAATTAGAACTGTTGTTTATTTTCATTAAAAATTCTTCCACTTGCACCCCCTTATAAACATGCCACGTAAAAAGCATGGCGTTTGGAACATTAACGAGAATAAATCTGTTAGTTGTAAATACTGTTCGAAGTGTTACAAGTTTGCGAATGTGAATAAAATGACTATTCGCGGTGTGCAAGTACTTGGAAGGGAATCGAGAAACGACCGTGCGCGAGTCGCGGAGAAATATTGCAACTATCTTAAATAATTCATATTGTCAATTGAAATTGTCAAATTGACGCACATTTCATACCTTCTGTCACTGAAGCAGAAAAATTATATATTGCTCCACAATATTGATATGATATGCAATTATTATAAAGGTAAATTTAATTAATTGTACTTTGAGTGCAGTACTGCATTTTAATAACTAATTTTATTTACTACATACAATTGTTCACGTTTTCATAACATACCCTGAATCTTATTTTTTCTTCTTACTATTTTTTTGGACTATGGCCTTGACAATTATCCAGTAACCAGGACTAATATAATTGGCCAATATAATTAACAGTGCGAATAAAAGTACAGAGCGAAGAAATAGGGGTCGCTTTGCCGAACTTGCACGGTCCCATAAGTGCCTCAAGTGTCATAAGGCAGCAAAGAAAATGATCAACCTAAAATCAGCTTCAACTTTGGAGTCAGCCAAAGTTGAGCACAGAGATAGAGAAACTGAGCAGGTGGTTTAAAATTCAACTAAAACTAAAAATAACAATTTTTTTGAGCATATAAACTTTTACATATGATTATATGATAGTCCAATTAGTCAATGGCTAATCAAGGTTTAAGGCCTTTGCCCATTTTCACGCTCATTGTGTTTAAGTGAAAAATTAAATAATTGAATTGTTTAATTAAAAGGTAAAGGGTAAAGGCGTAAAGGTAAAGGTGACATATATTTTTTCAGCTCGATCTAGATGAAGATGTAATAATATTGATCTACCACAATGTTTGAATCCAAGCACGCCTGCGAGAGAAAACCGTCCAAGTCCAAGCTCATCATGTCTATATTCTTCATCCATGTCAGGAATGTCAGGATGTGCTTCAAGGTCTTCCATTCCATTTAGAAGTACACACATTTCAGAAACTCCAATGAAATCAATGAGAAACAGGACTTACAGGACTAGGACCCCTAGTTCTTGTTCACATCATGCCTCTGCGGTTCCCTCTGCCTCTGGACGACAAACTGATTTGAAAGGGTTTCTGGACACGATGAGTGCTCAAGAAAATGTAAGTTTATTTTAAAACCTTTTGTATAATGAAATTGCCGTGCTTCCTTTTGTAGTGTCAAGTGTAATATTTTCCTTTTTGTTTTCAGAGCAATCTAAATAAATCTTTGGCCAAAGCGATTTTCGTAAGTGGATCACCATTATCTTTAGTAGAACACTCCTTATGGATTGCTTTTTTTAAGAAACTAAGACCTTCATATAAACTTCCAACCAGGAAATGTGTGTCCACTACTTTATTGGATAAAGAATATAACCAAATGAAAGCTGATCTTAGCTCCGATTTGGCTATTGCCAAAAATTTACATCTTCAATGTGAAGGCTGGAACAATATACGGAAGGAAAGTATTGTAAACTTTGTAATATCAAAGCCTGAGCCTATTTTTGTTGAGTTTCTTGCTACTGGAGAAAATAAACACACGGGAGACTATTTATGTAAAAAAATGTCAGAAATCATTGAGAAATACAACTCTGAGAAGTTCTCAGAGTTCTCTGATAATGCAGCCAATATGAAACAAGCATTTACTTTATTGACTGAAAAGTATGACCATCTTGTACCCTTGGGATGCCTTTGACATACCTTATAGTTACTCTGTAATGACATAATTAACTGTAAATCAGCACAAACATTCTTAAACAGTTGCACAGAGATAGTGAAATGCCAAAAAAATGTTCATATATTAAATGCCCTGTTTACTAAGACTAATAAGGAGAAAAATATAACAGTCAGTCTAAAATTGCCAGTGAAAACCCGCTGGGGTAGTTTTCTTTATACTCTACAAAGCCTCTTGCTTGCAAGAGCACACTGCAAATATTAGCAGTAAATGAACAGGCCACAGACTGTTTACCAAGAGAACTAAAGTCTCGAATTTTAGATTACAATGTTTTTTGGATTCGAGTTAAGAAATCAATATTAATTTTACAACCAATTGTAATTTTAACACAACAATTTGAATCAAATGCATGTTTAATCCATAAAGTGCACTACGCTTTTAATGATTTGCAGAAAAATCTTGTCCTTTTATTACCACAATCCCCACTTACAAAAGCCGAGGAGAATACTATTTTACAAAAAAATTGAAGAGAGGAAGCATATGGTTCTATAGACCAGGGCGCATCTGCATCAAATTTTTTTGCAGAAATTGCTTGAAAGTAACTTAAATAATAATATTTGAGTTATCCTCCCTCTCAAAAAGGTCCGGAACATTGTTTAAATAAGCAAAATGTCAAAAACTTAAGGAAAAATTCGATTTTTTTCTTCGTTTTTTAATTATAACTTTAAAAGTATTCATTTCCGAGAAAAGTTGTACTGACATAAAAGTTGCGTAATTAAATTTCCTACAATATAGACATGGTTAAAAATTTAAAAAATAGTCACCCTTGTTGCAAAATAGCAATAATTGCGAAAAAAACATACAAAAACAAGTATTCGCATTTTACGTTTTTCAACCATTTATGCTACACTTAGGACCTTCATATTTCACCCAGAAAAACTTTATGATACAGTAAAACAATACTGTAAATTTCATTTCAAATGCATGTTTAATCCATAAAGTGCATTACGCTTTTAATGATTTGTAGAAAAATCTTGTCCTTTTATTACCACAATCCCCACTTACAAAAGCCGAGGAGAGTACTATTTTACAAAAAATTTAAGAGAGGAAGCATATGGCTCTATAGACCAGGGCGCATCTGTAAAAATATTAGCACATTTGGACGTTGAGAGGCGACTCAAATTTTTTTGCAGAAATTGCTTGAAAATGACTCAAATAATAATATTTGAGTTATCCTCCCTCTCAAAAAGGTCCGGAATGTCCGAAAATTTTAACCAATTCTACATTATAGGAAATTTAATTACGCAACTTTTATGTCAGTACAACTTTTCTCAGAAATGAATAGTTTTAAAGTTATAATCAAAAAACCAATAAAAAAATCGAATTTTTCCTTCATATTTTGACATTTTGATTATTTAAACAATGTTCCGGACCATTTTGAGTATGAGGATAACTCAAATATTATTATTCGAGTTATTTTCAAGCAATTTCTGCAAAAAAAAATTGAGTCACCTCTCAATGTGCATCTCAAAACAGATGCGCCCTGGACTAGTAGGGCCAATTCATTTGGCTGCAGCACTATTAGATCCCTCGAGTCAGGGTTGCCATTTAACGCCAGTCGAGCATGTGGACGCAATGGACTTCATTCACAAAGTTGCTGACAAAATGAATATTGCCACTTCGGCTTCCAGTGACTTGGCCAATTATATTGCAAAGGATGGGCTATGGGGAAAAGAATTTGTGCGGATTTCTGCAGCATCAGTATCGCCATTGGTATGGTGGAAAGGAATCTGCAAAAGTAGTCGTCTTTCGGAAGTTACTGTTCGCATATTATTAGCTCTGCAGCAACTGAAAGATCGTTCAGTACGTTCAGTTGGATCCACAATAAAAAACGTAATCGTTTGACAAATACTAGGGCTGGAAAAATTACATATTTGGCTCACAACTGGAAATTACTACACGAAAACGAAAAAGGGAAACATGAAATTGATGAATTGACAACAGGCCAAGCTGAAGAGACACCAAATCCAAATAATGACTATATTGACCTCAGCGATGATGAGGGTGAAAATGAGAATGAAATCAGTGAGATGGATATCTCGTATAGAGATGATAGCTCAACAGCTAGTGAGAATGAGAATCTCAGTGATTTAGATTTTAGTATGTAATATGTGGTAATGTTTCAATTTCTTGAAAATTTTTTTTTATTAACAACTAATTTTTTAATAATAAAAAACCCATATAAATACCCAAATCGGGTAAAAACCCTGGGTATTTACCCAAAATATATTTACCGGTTATTTACCCATCACTAAGGGCAGTATCCCACAACAGTGGAGGTCATTCACTATACTAAGTTAACTTAAGACTACTTTGATGGGAGTTGAGGTAAAACAAATTAGTTTTTTTATTTTTTTTTATGTTAGCACTTTTTGACTTATGGAGTTCTCTCTTAATTTTTTTAAAAGCTATTACGATAATTCTAAGAAAAAATGTTTATTTTGTATTCAGGACACTTGTTTATAACTTTTTTTTTAAATATTTGAAATCCAATAATCTCGCATTTTTATTTTTGTCCCCTAGATTATTTTGATGTGTGTATATTAAAAAGTAAACGACATAAGTCGATGTCCTAAGATTTTAAAGTTCACATGTGGATGTACTTCATCCTTGCTCGAAAATTGCACAAGGTACTTGTGTTCAAGTGAGAGGTTAGCAACCAACTGTACACTGAACTTTTACACTGATGATGGTCAGTTTGACCGAAAACGTTGTGTACATTTTCCACTCCATCGTGGATAAATTTTAAGAATTTTAACAAATTCATATACCTATAAACAAAAGAAGTGTTTACTTCATTCCACGTTGTTAATTCTGAAAATATCATGAACAGAACACAGAATGCTTAAGAAATAAAAAAGTACCATAAAATATCATTTCATAACAATACTAAAATACAGGGTGTTCCATTTAAGAAAACTTAGAAAATACCCACTCCGAGTTTCGATCAACCCTGTATATTAAAATTTAACATTTAGCTCTACTACTAATTTTTAACAATAATAGTAGACTATGTTAATAATCGTTTGAACATACATAGAGTTTTTGATGTCAAACTACTACAATTCTACAGGGTGTGAATGTTGCTACGAAATTAACCTTTGGATGACCAAGCGGGGAAATTGTGACCCCAGCGTATGTTTTTCTTTAATAAATTCAAAAGTAGTTTTAATTTTTAACTCATTATTTTTTTATTTGACTTTAATATCATTCTAGATATCCTCATATTTTGAAATAAAAAAAATCCCTATATTTTACGAATAAAAAATATATTCTGAAGTTGATGTTTAGTAAAATACTGTCTATTATGTGTAATTCCAAGTAGTTTTACGTTAATGACGTCGACTTTGCAAAGTAACAATACACTTACTCAACATACACACTACACATGACACTAATACTCATGTTGTGACTGGCCAAATGACAAAGTCCATGCCATAAAAAAATAAAAAAAAAAAAAAAAAAAAAAAAATAAAAAAAAACCTTCATTTTTTTGTTAATTGTCATTTTTGACCTGGGGTCATTTCCCCCGCCTTGGTCATCCGTGTAACAAAAAAAGGTTGGTAATCGGAAGGTTAATAAAAAAACGTAATTATCTTTTAAACTACCCCATATAATGGCATATAACATTACAAAACCCCATATTTTATGACAGAAGACATCGAGAAGAATCTAAAAATGTAAACATATACAGGGTATCTCATTTAAAAGAACGAAGGAACAAGTAACTTCCGATATAACCGGAAGTACGAATAGATGAAAATATATTCATTAAACAAATCACTCCACTTCAAAACCCCTTCATTCCAATTTTCATGATTCAGTTAACTCTAGTCTCGGGATATGTCTAATTCCCCGTTTATCTCCCTGTATATATCCACTAATATTATACTATACATCTACTAACATCACCATAACCACCAACACCATAACATCAGAATATCATGCGGCTTATTAGAATTAAATTTTTGAAAAAACAATTAAATTCATATTATTTTACCTCTTATTTTTAAAATCTTGTTTTCCACTTTCCATGGAATATCTATGGGCTGGGCGAGTACTGCCAGAAGCTTCGTTGTCGTTATTCTCACTAAAACTGAAAACATAACCAAAGAGTCATCTGGCGATAAAAAACACCAGCAGTTCAAATAAAGTTTTCACAGATTATAATTATAGAGGGCAGTGAATCTACGAATGCACCATAAGTCACAGATGCACTTAACTGTTGAATTACTGCTTTCCTAATTACTTTTAGAGACCCACTGATTAAACCGATATTCGAGTCTTCAGCGAAAATAAAGTCGAATTTTTCGGCGAAGCCCGAATCACAAAAGAATCAAACATGAGTAAGTCAAACCCTGAATCTCGAGATACTGGTGTTACGATTCCCACCATCACTTTTATTTATGTATTCGATATTATTCTTTTTGTTCCAGGCCCGGTCCATAATAGACGTCCATCAAGTTAGGAGAACAAAGTCAGCAGAACACAGTTATTCTTAAGCACACAAGCTAGCAGAACAGTAGTTCAAAAATTTTATAAATCATTTTATCATCGTTTAAAAAATTTATTGCCCTTCTTCTTTAAAAGTTATCGTATGTTCTGATAACTTGATAATCAAGCTAACAGAACAGTAGTTCAAAAATTTGATAAATCATTTATAATTGAATGCCAAAGTATTCTCTGAATTAAATGCAAATTTAATGTTCCAAGAAAAAAATTATTGTTCTTCTTCTTTAAAAGTTATAGCATATTCTGTTAACTTGATAATCCAGCTAGCAGAACAGTAGTTCAAAAATTGATAGATCATTTATAATTGAATGCCAAAGTATTCTCTGAATTAAATGCAAATTTAATGTTCCAAGAAAAAATTTATTTTTCTTTTTTCTAAGTTATCGCATGTTCTGCTAACTTGATTTCAAGCTAGCAGAACAATAGTTCAAAAATTAATAAACCTTTTATAACTGAATACCAGAGTATCCTCTGAATTAAATGCAAAAATGCTCAAAAAAATTTATTCCACTATTTTTAAAAAAGTTATCGTATGTTCTGCCAACTTGCTTTTAAGCTAGTTGCAGTAGTTCAAAAATTGATAAATTATTTATAATTGAATACCAGAGTATTCAATTATATGTATATACAGGGTGTTCAGAAACTCTACCGACAAACGAAGACAGGAGATTCTTCAGATAATTTTAAGACAATTTAGTCCGAAAATGCTTCCTATGAACACAAGAGCAATGAATTTTTCTTCGAACATTAAATTTGCCTTTAGTACAGATCACGTGACCCGTCAAAATAGCCCGGTCAAAACAGCCCCGTCAAAATAGCCCGAACACAAAATAGCCTCGACAAAATAGCCCGCAACCAAAATAGCCCCGACAAAATAGATCGCACACAAAATAGCCCCGGTCAAAACAGCCCCGGCTAAAATAGCCCCGCCTAAAACAGCCTCTTATAAACAATTACATAATTATTTATACAAGGTGTCCAAAAACTTTTTTTTAATTTAAATTATTTGACAAAAAGTAAGAATTTATTTAATTTATTTAATTTAAAATGCATTTTACTGTTGCCCGAAAACAGAAAAAAATGTTTATATTATAAATTAACATTGATTTTCGCTTAACTTAAGTGTTCAAACTTCCAAGAGGCAGGAAAGACAGGACTCGAGTTCTCTGAAAAGACAATTTTTAGTTAATGTGGTTAAGATAACCATCTGAATAGAGGATAATTACCATTTCTGAAAAAAATGTATTTTTAAGGAATTATTTGATGATGAATTCTGAAGGGAGCTTTTTTTTCGGGCTATTTTGTCGGGGCTATTTTGTCGGAGCTATTTTGTCGGCGGGCCATTATTCCCCGGCTATTTTGTCTGCAGGCTATTTTGTCGGAGCTATTTTGTGTGCGGGATATTATGTCGGGGCTATTTTGACGGAGCTTTTTTGACGGGGCTATTTTGACGGGGTACCACAGATCATACTTGGCATTCAATTATAAATGATTTATCAATTTTTAAACTACTAGAACATACAATAACTTTTAAAGAAGTAGAGCAATAAATTTTTTCTTGGAACATTAAATTTGCATTTAATTCAGAGAATACTTTGGTATTCAATTATAAATGATTTATCAAATTTTTGAACTACTGTTCTGCTAGCTTGATTATCAAGTTAGCAGAACATGCGATAACTTTTAAAGAAGCAGAGCAATAAATATTTTCTTGGTACATTAAATTTGCATTTAATTTAGATAATACTTTGGCATTTAATTATAAATGATTTATCAAATTTTTGAACTACTGTTCTGCTAGCTTGCAAGTTAGCAGAACATGCGTTAACTTTTAAAGAAGAAGAGCAATAAATTTTTTCTTGGAACATTAAATTTGCATTTAATTCAGGGAATACTTTGGCATTCAATTATAAATGATTTATCAAATTTTTGAACTACTGTTCTGCTAGCTTGATTATCAAGTTAGCAGAACATGCGATAACTTTTAAAGAAGAAGATTTTTTTCTTGGAACATTAAATTTGCATTTAATTCAGAGGTTACTTTGGTATTCAATTAATTATAAATGATTTATCAAATTTTTGAACTACTGTTCTGCTAACTTGATTATCAAGTTAGCAGAACATGCGATAACTTTTAAAAGAAAATAGGAATAAATTTTTTCTTGGAACATAAATTTGCATTTAATTTACACTTATTTATGTTATGGTATAAGAATAACTGTGTTCTGCTGACTTTGTTCTGTTCATTTGATGGACGTCCATAATAGTGGAAAACCTAGGGTCGTAGTTTATAAGTTAAATTGTTAGGGCGTTAGACCCCAGTCGAGGTTTGAATGGAGTGAATTAAATTAATCAAATAAATACCTTGTACAAATTAGAAAAATTGTATGTTCTTTAGTATATGTGTTATAGATCATTGTAAATAAGTTTGTGTAAATACGTTAAAAAAAAGATAATAAACTAAGTGTTTTCATTTAAAATAAAAATAAATAAAGTGTTAAAAATATAAATAAAGTAAAGAACTCGTTACATTGGTGTTAGAAGTGAAAACAAATTCGTAAATAAATTGTGTAACCATGACCTCAATAAATGATTTGAGAGTAATTGAGTTGCGAAAGCAGCTCGAGGATCTAGAATAAGACTCTGCTGGAAAAAGGTTGTAAACCTTACTATTGCTCTTCGAGGAGACGCTTTTAATGTGCTTCAGTCCATAGCCGTACAGGAGACAGATGATTTCGAACATCATAGGAAGAGACGAAACATGCGATATGGCCACGAACATTTTGTCCTAGTCGCAGTTTAAAAATCGAAAACAAAAGAGAGATGAAGCTCTTCAGGAATACGAAGTAGATATTGCCAGGTTAGTACAATATGCTTAGCCAACAGCTCTCGAAGACATAATGGAAACATTGGCTGTTCAAACATTTACTGATGGTCTTCGTGACTTGAAATGCAGAGAACATTGCGATTAGATCGTCACAAGATGCTGGTCGATCTCTTGTCAACCGCCATCGAATACGAATCAGTACAGTAAAGCGAGGAATGTGAAAGTGGACCACCTACACGATGGACAGACGACGTCAAAAGGATTGCTGGGAATTGGTTGCAGAAAGCCCAAGATCGACAAAACTGGAAGAAATTAGGGGAGGCCTATGTTCAACTTTGGATGCAGAAGGCTGGATGATGATGATGATGATGCGAAAGTGGAAGATGATGAAGACAAACTTGACTAGCTTGTTAATATGATGAAAGGCGTTACAGCCAAGAAAACGAAAACCATAAGATGCTGGAATGGTGGTGAATTTGGAAACCTACGAAGTTCATGTAAGCAACCTAGGTACAATACAAATCAAAAGACTAACCAGCAAGAAAACTAGAACGGGTCGGCCTTAGGGGGCTGTAGTGGGGTCTTAGGACTGTTATAAACAGCCGTAAGAAATTTCTACTAATGAGGTTGTAACTGAGGACGGACAGATCCAGGTACAATGAAGAATGGACCGTGATAGTGTGACGTCAAAACGTCAAAAGTTTTCCAAACACGTTGTGTCTAGGTATACGCTAACGTGTACGCAAATAAAAAAGTTAGGTAGAATTAAACGTCATAACAAATATTTTTCTATCAAACAAACACTAAACATATCAAAATAGCGTGTATCAAAATATACAGTCACTGCCCACGCTAAATAGTCACTAGCTTGATGAAGTTTAACTTTTTTATTTGCGTACATTTTAGCGTGTACCTAGACACAACGTGTTTGGAAACCTATTTTTGACGTTTTGACGTCACGACTATCACGGTCCATTACAACAGAAAAGTTCGTCGATAATGTCATAGTTGCTGACATCGCAGAGGATGTTATATTAGGAATTGACGTAATGCATTTGCATGGATTTCAATTGGATTTTAAGAATAAAGTAATTAAAGTTGGCAATTTAGAAATATTCCTTCATTCACATGATGCCAGCACTATGCAAGCAGACAAAAGAAGATACAATTTGTGGCTCCAAGGAGTGAAACGATCGTAGTAGCGCGGCTACAGGGAATTGTGGAAGAAGGAACACCTGTTATGATGGAGCCATGGAACCACGATGAGGAGGTTGGCTGAGGAATCAAAATTGGAAAGGAATTGGTTACTTCTGCTAAAGAAATTCCTGTAAGACTGATTAATATCAATGACTACCCAGTGACCATCAAGAGACAAAGGTAGGAACTTGTGTACCAGTGACGTCCATAATCCGTCAGACGACAACATCCGATAATTCCAACGACAAATTCGACCAAATGCTTGTAGTTGCGGGCCAGTCTCAAAGTCAGGCGTTCGACGGTATTGTGACATCTTATTAATTAAATTGTTTTCTACGTTGGACTTGAAGTCTGGATATTGGCAGGTAGAAATGGACCCAAGAGAAGACAGCCTTCACCACAGGATCTGTATTGCAGCAATTCAACGTTATGTCATTTGAACTCTGCAATGCTCCTGCAACATTTGAGAGGCTTATGGAAAATGTGTTGGAAGGTTCATCTTGAAAAACTTGCCTTATCTTGAAAAAGCAAACGTGAGTCCGTCGCTAAAACTACAACGTTGACTTCCGGAAGACAAAACGGGCCGAGAAATTAGTTTTGATCCTTTTTAGACACAAGGCGCCAGAATGTCTAGATGTATTTAGTTATATTTATTCGATATTATTCTTTTTGTTCCATTCCCGGTCTAGAATACTGAAGAGCATAGGTTCGTAGTATTTAAGTTCTTTAGACCCTGTCTTTGAGATTTGAATATCGTTTATTAAACTCAGAGGATAGGATAGGATAGCAGAGGATAGGATAGTACGAATAGCACGAGATAAGTCACCAAATGGACGAAGAAGTATTGGCAGACCAAGAAAAAGGTGGTGCGATAACCTAAACAATTTAGGAGGATAATATTGAAGAAGAAACAGGCTTTAAAGCCTACATACAAGAAGGAAGAAGAAGAAGAAGTTTATTAAACTCTTTAAAAACCTGCTACAAATTAGATAACTACATGTTTTCTAAGTTATAATTCTTTAGGGCACGATAGAGAGTGAATGTAAATGTGCGCGATTTCATCAAAACTATTGGTGCTGGGCGCAGATGCGCAATACGTTTGCTCTGATTGGGTGTTCAAATGACATGTCAAAAATTATCCAATATGGCAGCTGTGACGCCGCTATGGTTTGTTATGGTTAAGTTGTGTTTTAAAATTTGTGAAAACAGAGACAAAAGTGAGTTAATAGTTTTACTGACTTTTTAAATAGTTTTTTTTTTATATATTTTTGGACTTATTAATACAGAAAAAAAGAGTACTTTGTGCGCACATAAAAAGTTATACTTCTATTTTTATGATTTCAACGAAACAAATATACCTATTTTAAACATTTTAATTGTACCTATTTTTATTTACCAGGAGAATTTTATAAAGTCACAGACGTCTGCCTGTTATTATTGCCCAAATGTCACAATAGCAATCAACCTCCATATCCAATCTCAAAAAATAAAACTAAAAAGGGGAGTTAGACAAGGAGACAACATGTCACCAAAACTATTCAATGCCGTAATTTGCCGTAATTCAGCATGCATTCCAGATGTTAGAATGGGAAAACAGAGGTTTGAATTTCGATGGCGAAAGGTTGAACCACCTACGATTTGCAGATGACATAGTTTTAACGACCGACGATTTAAAGGAAGCCCACGAAATGCTGCAAGAACTACGAGTTTTTCAAAAAGTAGGGTTGGAAATAAATTTTGGGAAAACAAATGATGACCAATTTAGTACCTAGCGGACCATTAAAACTAGAAAACTGCCATATCGAAATAATTGACAAATACATCTATCTGGGCCACGAAATACAAATAAGTAGACACAACCAAACATGCGAATTATCTAGAAGAATAGCTTTAGGATGGGCAGTGTATGGCAAACTAAGAGACGTGTTCAAGGAAAACATCCCAATAAAGCTAAAAAGAAAAGCATTTAACCAGTGCGTACTTCCGGTGCATCAATAAGAAAATTACAAGTAGCACAACGAAAATTGGAAGGATCCATGCTTGGCCTAACTTTGAGAGACAGAATACGAAATGATGAGTTACGGCGAAGAACTGAAGTGGAAGACACCATAAAACGCATTACGAAGTTGAAGTGGAAATGGTCAGGACACGTCGCAAGACAGAGAGAGACAACAGATGGACAAAGAAGATTTTAGATTGGCGGCCAAGGATAGACAAGCGAAGTCGTGGAAGACCACCTGCCAGATATACAGACGATATTAAGAGAATAGCGACAAACTGGATTGCAGCTGCGCAGGACAGAGAAGGGTGGAGACATCTTGAGGAGGCCTATGTCCGACAGTGGACAAATTTGGCTGTGTGATGATGAATCAAAAGCGACACTGAAGAGACTAGAAATGTGTTGTTTCTTACTGTTGTTTTCAAATACATCTGACAAGTAAGCTGTACTAAGTCGGCAACAACTTGGAACTTGTAGCAGTTTGTTAAGGAACTGTGAAAATACAACAAAGTCACTTTGCTATGGATGCCAGGGAATAATGGAACTGCTGATAACAAGGTAACTCATAGTCTTCCGAAATGTGAAGCTAGTACTCCTTTTATCGAACAAGAACCATTGTGCGTTAAAAAAAAGCCACATCGGAGAAGATCCAAAAATGGAAACAAAAAGGAACTTAGTTCGGTCTTCTTGTTACGTTACCTATCCGTCCTGCATGTTGGCGAGCAGCATGGCAATCCTAACTTTGCTTGCACCTATCCGGAATAGTCCAGTTGTAGACGTATTCAACCACTTTTCTCAGAGTTTAAAGCCAAGATATTTTTCTTCTCCATGGTCCTCTCTTTCCGACTACCTTGGCCTTTAGTTATGGTATAGTGAGAAATTGCTTTAAAAAGGCATTTAAGATGCACGTATTTTACACAGGGTGTCAAGAAACTCTACCGACAAAAGAAGACAGGAGATTCCTCAGATAATCTTAAGACAATTTAATCCAATTTACCTAGTCCGAAAATGCTTTCTAAGGGAACTACAGCTATTTGAAGATGGCGTCGTATAATTAGTTTTTCTTAAATACCCCCAGAACGCTTCTATTTAGAAAAACGAAAATTGGTAATGTACCCTCGGAGATCGCTGGGAAAATGTACACTCAAAATAACAAAATTCAGTTTGGCAACACTGTGTTAATGTTGATAGTAACATATCTCTCTTAAGATAAACATAAGTGTAAGTTAGTCCAAACAAATTAATATATTTTTTTGCCAACAAAAATGAGATTTTTCAACCAAATAATGTTTCAAATATGATGTGCAAAATAATTTTTAATTGGGTTCTGTTAATGAGCTTGCTTTTTTTGTCATTAAAGTAGAAAAAACTTGAAATTTCACTCATTAAATCATTATCGTCTTAATTATTTTAACTGTACTAATATCCATCTACTAATTCGGAAGGATTAATGGGTTGTTAAAACATTTTATCTGTAGCGGCTTCTGGAATATCTTAAAAATATCGAATTTCATTGATAAAATGCGCATATCCCACCGATCCTCGCTTCGATCATACACGTATTTACCTTCTAGAGATAAATCGATTCCATCCATTGCGAATTTCTAATACCCGTCATAGGCGTCCGTTTTGGGTAGGGCAACGGTTATTTTATCGCATAACTTTTTTGTCTTTAATTTTTAAGCATTTTTGGATCTGGATTATTAAATTATGAGGTATTTTAGTATTAAAAGGTACTCTTGCTTATTTATCTTCCAGAGATAAATCGATTCCTTCCATTGCGAATTTCTAGTACCGGTCATAGGCGTCCGTTTTGGGTAGGGCAACAGTTATTTTATCGCATAACTTTTTTGTCTTTAATTTTTAACCCAGGAACAGTCGCGTTCTTTTCTGTCACGTAATCGGTCCTGCGTTAGATTTTATCTAACAATACGAATTTAAATACGAATTTACAACAAATTTTTATTTTATGGTATTTTTATTAATTTGTTATGTTAGACATATTATTTATAACAATTGAATGGTGGGCCGTAACAATGTTGTAAGCGACAGAATTAAGATTATGCAAGAGATGGAAAAAATTTATTGACAAGTCATTTATGACAATACGGATACCAATATTGCGGTATGAAAACTCAGGGAAGGCAAAATGTTTTTAGCCTGATTGAAAGATTCTCGCATTGGTCTTTGGATATACAATAATATTGCATTAAAACCTCACTTTGACCCAATCTGTCGCTGACAACATTGTTGCAGCCCACCGTTCAATTATTGAAGCTAATTGGTTCTCACCAAAGTCATAAATTCCACAAAAAGGAGAAGAAGAAAAAAAAAACCTACACACTACTACACCCTTACTCGAGGCACTTACGAGTGGAAAGTTATGTCGCAAAATTTTTCGTCAAGTTATCACGAAAAAAGATAAAATGTTAGATTTTTTTCTAACGGCGTGATTGCTCCCGGATTAAGCATTTTTGACTCTGGATTATTAAATTGTGAGGTATTCTAGTATTAAAAGGTACTCTTGCTTTAAGTCAATAGGATACACTGTTTCCTAGAAAAATCGATTTGAAAATTTTTCGGCTTTTGAATAAAAAAAAAAAAAAAAAAATTAAAAAAAAACTAGAAAAACAAAAACTGGTACGTTTATTTGTATTCCAGAAATGAATCGATTTCATTAATTGCGAATTTCTAGTACCGATCATATGCGTCCGTTTTGGGTGGCTCAATGGTTAATTTATTGCACAACTTTTTGTCTTTAGTTTTTAACCATATTTGACATTACATTATAAAATTATGAGGTATTCTAGTAGTAAAAGTTACTCTTGATTTAAGATGGTAAAATACATCGTTTTTTTTTTAAATTTAAAATTTTTTTCAAATTAAAAAACGAAAAATTTTTAAATTAATTTTTCTAGAAAACGGTGTATCCTATCGACTTTCCCCTGGAAGATAAATATGTGTACCAATTTTCGTTTTTTTAACTAGAAGCGTTCTGGAGGTATTTAGAGGAATCTCCTGTCTTCGTTTGTCGGTAGAGTTTCTGGACACCCTGTATATTGTACATATTATTTATACTATAATAAATTTAAATTATGTATACAAAATTTTATTTTCCAAACATTTATACCCAGTTCACCGTCACTGAATAGTCAGATCCTTCCTTTCCTTTTAATTTTAACTTCTGAAATATATTGTCTCAGCTACCTGCATTTCACAATACAGGGAGTATACCGTGAAAGATTAAAGACACATTTATAATGAAGAAATGCTTACGAGTCGCTTTAATTTTTTGAACGACCCTCTAGTGTTTCCGACACATTTTTGAATTTATAATGAGTTGCTATGCTACCAACCTAAGGAAACAGAATATAACTTTTAACGTCACACTTTTTTAAAACATGCGATAAGTAACAAGCGAAATATACTCACTTATCCCTTTTACCATACTGCCCTCCACCTCCCATTGAATGTCTTTGGTTTGGCGGGCGAGGTGAGCGAAAACTATCAGAAGATTGATGGAATGAACCTTCGTTTCTATTATTATTCCCAGCATTATCTCCTATCAGAGTTTGTTTACAGCTAAAAATGTAACAAATGAGTCATGCCACTGATAAATATTATTTTGTACTATTGAATAGGGAACTTGCGCATTTTTTTATTACATAATAATGTTCAGTTTTGTTTAAAAATGAGATTTATGTAATGTATGTCATTGTAATAACAAAGAAGTACAAATTTAAAATCTTCTGTGTATTTAAAATAGTTCAAACGACCCGTGACGTCACCTAATTATATTTTATTTATGTTCACGGTTATTAGACATTTTTACTAAGGTTGTCTTGTCCGACGGTGGTGGGGAGAGTGGGGAGACTTAAATTTTTGACTTTACGTCACAAGAATACACAATCCCATTTTTAAATGATTTTCGTTCATTGAATGTGTATTTATTATAATATATAATATATTATATATAAAATATAATAATATATAATTATTGCGAATGTATGTGTATTATTTGTGTTATTATTTATCTTATATCCTAATTTACTTTACATTTTTGTACATATTTGTAATTTTGGTGCTGTTTCCCGTAAAAACTTATTTTGAATTATTCATGAAGTTGTGTACATCGTACCTATTGTAGGAGCTTAAATAATAATAAAATATATTTATAAGGTAGGTTAAAACGTTCAAATTTCATTATGTATTAACGTAATAATAATGTTAATGACATTTTAGAATGCCAGGTACAGGCTGTAGTGTGGTCAAATTTATTACCTATTATTTAAATTCTTACAATAAATTATACAAGTACATAATTCTAATTCACATAATCCTAGCTGATCTCTAAGGATGGTATGTATTCAATAGTTAATCCAGTATTAATTGAAATTCAACGACAAATTTTCTGTGTAGAATGGAGATTGAAGTCCTAGATTTCCGTAAATATTGCATTAACTGATGGAGTAAATATCAACACCTTTCCATAATTAGGTATTGTATTCCACTAAACATCTTTATTTCTTAACTATCTTTACTATTTTCCATACATCAAAGACATAAAAATACCGATTAATCATACGATTCAAATTACAATATACTCGTGACATATTCGAGCTCTTAATGTTCATTGGTTAGTCGATGTAGACAACCGTAGTAAATGTCTAAGAACCGTGATTTATGTTTATGGTTATATTTAATAGTTATTTATGATATAAGTGTTAAAAGTACACGTTTAAGGCACGCATATGAAAGTCTGCAGAATGAGCGAAGCGAGTTATGCAATTCACATGAGTGCCTTAAAAATATACTTTTTAACACGCATATCATACAATATTTTTCTACAAACGTAATTACAGGACAATATCTACAAAAACTTTTACTTGAACTTGACTGACATTCCATTTTTATATTTTTTTGACATTACATCAAAATTGCCTATACTGTCAATACGAATTGCAGTGTCATAAAAATTTTAAAGCACTAGTGCCTTAAAGTATCATTTTTAACGCTCGTATGGAGTGCTAAAAATTGCATTTTTAACACGGTCGTAGAAAAAATATTTTAATGACATTTATTGTATGTCACTGTAATAATATATCCAGTTTGTTGAGATCGGAAAATATATCAAAATATTTATAAAACTTAGTGTCAGTGTCAAAACGACTGCGAAACCTAATCAATGGCGAGGACATCCAACACTACAATTATATGACGCCACGACTAATGAGGGCGCGTTTTGAGCTGGCTGCTCTAATTTGAATTTTTAATCGTCTTTAGGGGCCAAACGAAAGACAAAAAAACTTTTTTTTCTTTGATATACCTATGTATGTTTTAAATTATGTTCTATTATGATTTATAGGATTTTTTTCGAATTTAAAATTTTATTCAAGTTCCCTATTGTATATTCAACGTATCTATACTCTTTTTACTACAAAAACACGCTTACATCAGTAAGCATGTAAGATTTCTGACGTCAGAGCATTGCCAAAACATTAGAAAATGACTTTTCATCATAACCATGTTTATTGTACAGTGAGAAGCTACATAGGCATCATTACTTGTCACAGAGATATTTTTCTTCGTTTTTGTTTACTGTACAAATAATATATAGAGAGGGGCTAAATTATGGAATAAATTCATTTTCTCTAAAATGGACGACTTTGGAGAAAAATGTCGAAAGAGGTCGATTTTTATTTTTAAATTAAAATTTTTTGGCATATATTTCATACTAGTGACGTCATCCATCTGAGCGTGATGACGTAATCGATGATTTTTTTTAAATGGGAATAGGGGTCGTATATGCTTCTTTTCGTGAGCATTTTTCAGTGCGTCACAAATGATAGAAAAAAAGGTAAGTCCGTGATAATATACATTTTAGTGACATGACATTTTAGTTAAATCTGACAGTTGTCACATTTTATTTGCAATTTGGCATAAAATCAAATCCATTGTGTTTATTGCATTTATAAAATGGTATTTTCTTATTTGTATAGTCTTATAAATTGTACAGATTATATTCGTAGATATATTACATATATAATTCGTAAATAATTTTTTTTCGATTATAGCGCCATCTATTGACAACTAGAATAAATGTTATAAATGTCACCGACGAAATGTAATCACCGACGTGCGTTTTTTTCTGTCACATACAATTTAACGCGTTAGAAAGAAATCGAAAAACTGTGACGCACTGAAAGATGCTCATGAGAAAAAGCACAGTAGCTTATTTGAAAGGGTGTTCAATTCTATATTCACTAATATAAACATAAATATTATTATTTATACAAGGTGGGCAAAAAATAATTTTTTAATTAAATTAATTGACGCAAAAATAAGAATGCATGCAATTTATTTAACTCAAAATACATTCTATGGCTGTCAGAAAATAGAAAAAAAATGTTTATTTGGCATATAAACATTGATTTTCGCTTAAATAAAATGTTCAAACTGCCAAGAGGTAGGTGGGATGCTGTTTGTGATTTAATTTAAGCGAAAAGAAATGTTTAATTGTGAAACATTTTTTTTTATTTACTGGCAGCAGTACAATGTATTTTGAGTTAAATAAATTACATACATTCTTCTTTTTGCATCAATTAATTTAATTCAAAAATTATTTTTTTGCACACCCTGTATAAATAATGATATTATTGTTTATATGAGTGAATATAGAATTGAACATCCTTTCAAATGAGCTACTACACGACCCCTATTCCCATTAAAAAAAATCATCGATTACGTCATCTCGCTCAGATGCACGAAGGCACTAGTATGAAATATATGCCCAAAAATTATAACTTAAAAAAAATCGACATCTTTCGGGATTTTTCTCCAAAGTTGTCCGTTTTAGAGAAAATGAATTTATTCCATAATTTAGCCCCTCTCTGTATTATGTAAATCAGAAATAAGAAGATGAAAGAAATGGTTCCATGACATCTCGTAACGCGACAGTTCGTAACTGTACAAGGTTATTCACTATATTTTGACCCCCCTGTAAACTGCTTTATTTACAGAATTAGAAAAAAATGTAAAATACAAAAGTTATTCGATTTTTAAATTGATTTTTTGACATATATATCATACTAGTGACGTCATCCATCTGGGCGTGATGATGTAATCGACTATTTTTTAAATGGGAATAGAGGTCGAGTGCTAGCTCATTTGAAAGGTTATTCAATTCCCTATTCAGTAATATAAACATTAACATGATCAATTATACAGGGTGTCCAAAAATAATTTTTTTAATTAAATTAATTGACACAAAAAGAAGAATGTATGTAATTTATTTAATTCAAAATACATTATACTGCTGTCAGAAAACAGAAATAAATATTTATTGAACAAATAAACATTACTTTTCACTTAAATTCAATGTTCAAGCTGCCTCCCATCTGCCTCTTGGAAGTTTGAACATTGAATTTAAGCAAAAATCAATGTTTATTTGTGCAATAAACTTTTATTGCTGTTTTCTAACAGCAGTAAAATGTATTTTAAATTAAATAAATTACATACATTCTTCTTTTTGTGTCAATTAATTTGATTAAAAAAATTTTTTTTTGGACACCCTGTATAAATAATTATCTTATTTATATTACTGAATAGAGAATTGAATTATCTTTCAAATGAGCTAGCACACGACCCCTATTCTAATTTAAAAAATAGTCGATTACGTCATCACTCCCAGATAAATGACGTCACTAGTATGATATATATGTCAAAAGATCATATTTTAAAAATCGAACAACTTTTATAATTACCATTTTTTTCTAATTCTGTAAATAAAGTAGTTTACAGGGGGGTCAAAACATAGTGAATAACCCTGTACATATTCGTAACGCCCACGGCCCACATTAAACTTTTTAACAAATTTAGCATTCCTGAATTTAATAAAAAAATGCATTTTGCATACATTGCTATACTAAAAGTAATGGTACTTTTTTTAAGGCCACTTCTTGTTAGATATATTTCATACACATTTTTGCATATATTCTTGTTGATATGACAACTAAAGAATTTTATTTATTTATTTATTAACGGTATCCATTTACAGTTTTAACAAAGCTACAGCTTAACAATAAATGTGTCAAGGCCACAGCCCAAAAAAATTAAAAGAAAAAGTAAGACAGGTTATGTTACTAAAAGGTAAACAATTGTATTAAATAAAATTAATTATTTAAATGCTGTACTACAAGCAAAATACAATTCATTAAAAATTTAATTTTATATAATATTTGCAAATCATATCAATATTGTAGAGCAACATACAATTATTCTTCTACAATGACAGTAGGTATAAAATATACGTCAATTTGACAATTTCAATTAACAATAGGAATTATTTAAGAAAGTTTCAAGATTTCTCCGATATTTACGCACGATCGTTTCTCGTATCCCCTCCAAGTACTTGCACACCGCGAATATTTATTTTAAGACAATTTTTAAAATGTTTTTCTCCACGAAATATGAAATGTTTTCCTGATGCTGGTTAGTTAACAAAAATAAACAGAATAATTCAATTTTGACGTTACGAATATGTATAGTTACGAACTATCGCGGTTACGAACTGTTGTCGTTACGAATTGTCCGTTACCATTTGTGTGGTTGTGGTTACTAACTGTCTTGTTACGAGATGTCTGGTCACGGAAAGAAATAGCTAAATTTCTGTTGCTCGATCGATGTAAATAAGAGTATTATATGATAGTCCAGGACGCATCTGTTTTGAGATGGACATTGAGAGGTGACTCTTATTTTTTTGCAAAAATTGCTTGGAATTAACTCGTATAATAATAATTAAGTTATCTTCCCACTCAAAAAGGTCCGGAACATTGTTTAAATAATCAAAATGTCAAAAAATTAAGGAAAAATTCGATTTTTTCTTCGTTTTTTGGTTATAACTTTAAATTCACTTCCGAGAAAAGTTGCACTGACATAAAAGTTGCGCAGTTAAATTTCCTATAATATAGGATTGGTTAAAAAATTTAAAAATTGTCACCCTTGTTGCAAAATAGCAATAATTTCGAAAAAAACATAAAAGACAAGTAATCGCATTTTACGTTTTTCAACCATTTATGCTACACCTAGGACCTTCATATTTTACCCAAAAAACTTTATGATATAATGGGGGCTATGATGTATCTTTACGTAAGCTGATTACGTACTGTAAACTCGAATTACAGGCTGTAATCTCCAATAACACATGTACGTAAAATCGGTATGATGTATCAACGATATCCAAGCGGTTGCCTACCTTCGTACGTAATTTCTTTTAGGTAAACGCACGCGTAAACGTAATTTTTAAACTTTATTTCTAACTAAACTAAAATTATTTGCATAATGCCATTTAGTTAGGGTTAGGTTATGTATGGTATTAATGATTATTATGTTATTAAAACGTTTTTAACTATTTTAAATGGGAAATAAGCCACAATTTTACAAAATGATTTTATTTAGATTATTATGAGTTATTAAAATAATTTTGTTATGTAAAATTGTGGCTTATTTCCCATTAAAAATAGTTAATTATTATAAAAATGCCACAAGGAAATAGCTTCAGAACAATTATTATGTTATTTTTTATTTGTGAAACCAAGTTGTTTGTGTGTTATACCTGTATTTGATTTTTAGTTTAATTAGTTGTTTAATATATTATATCATAAAGTGAGTTCTTGTTTTTGTTCTAAGTAGCTTTCACTATTTCCTACTAACACTACATCATCAGGATACAGTAAGTACCAGGCAATGTTACCCTGCTAGGCCTTGATCTCGCATACAAAAATAAAGTTAATTCATAGAAAGCTGAAAATTTGTTATAATAGCTTAATGGTGTCTATTCGGACAAACTTTGATGTATGCAAACACTGGAAAAGGGGAAGTTTTAATTGTGGAACAGTTTAAAAATTTTGAATGTCAGATTAAAAAAACGTCCCATGTATTTTGTCGGACAGAACATCCAATAGATTTGTTACCTATTCATTAAACCCTCATTCAAAAATCAGACTGCTATTACTAACCAACATGATTCCTGTCATTTGACATGTTCTTCGTGTTCCACTCATCAAAATGCCCAGTTGGTGATAAACACCAGTCTGATTTTTGCACGAGAATTTAATGAAATGGTAACAAATCAATTGGAAGTTCTGTCTGACAAAATACATGGAACGTTTTCATAGTCTGACGTTCCAAATTTTTAACCTGTTCCACAATTAAAACTGTTCCTATGCATCAAAGTTTGTCCAACTAGACACTGTTAAGCTATTAATAAATTTTACACTTGCTATTAAGCAACTTTCTTTTGGTATGTAGGATCCAGGTCTAAGCAGTTTCCTTGTTTACTGATCCAAAACTAATGAGTATAAATAAGAACTGAGAACTTACTGTGGCTCTCCCATATTTTGATGATGTGACTAAGTAGTTTTATTACCCTGTAGTTTGTTCATTATTGTATTTTTTTTTCTAAACAGGTACAAATATACTGCTTCTCCATCGTTTAGCACTTGTCGTAACTTCCATAATTCTATTAAATAAACGTGTTAGCCAACTTCTTCATATCTCTCCTAACGCCTTCCACACTTCCCCAGGAATATCCTCTGGTTCCCTTTTCTTTCTTTATTTTTTGAATTGCTTGAACCACTTCCTCGTGGTTAATGCGAGTTAACAATAAAATCAAGGTAGGAAGTATATATATATATATATATATATATATATATATATATATATATATATATATATATATATATATATATATATATATATATATATATATATATATATATATACTTCCTACCTTGATTTTATTGTTAACTCGCATTAACCACGAGGAAGTGGTTCAAGCAATTCAAAAAATAAAGAAAGAAAAGGGAACCAGAGGATATTCCTGGGGAAGTGTGGAAGGCGTTAGGAGAGATATGAAGAAGTTGGCTAACACGTTTATTTAATAGAATTATGGAAGTTACGACAAGTGCTAAACGATGGAGAAGCAGTATATTTGTACCTGTTTAGAAAAAAAAATACAATAATGAACAAACTACAGGGTAATAAAACTACTTAGTCACATCATCAAAATATGGGAGAGCCACAGTAAGTTCTCAGTTCTTATTTATACTCATTAGTTTTGGATCAGTAAACAAGGAAACTGCTTAGACCTGGATCCTACATACCAAAAGAAAGTTGCTTAATAGCAAGTGTAAAATTTATTAATAGCTTAACAGTGTCTAGTTGGACAAACTTTGATGCATAGGAACAGTTTTAATTGTGGAACAGGTTAAAAATTTGGAACGTCAGACTATGAAAACGTTCCATGTATTTTGTCAGACAGAACTTCCAATTGATTTGTTACCATTTCATTAAATTCTCGTGCAAAAATCAGACTGGTGTTTATCACCAACTGGGCATTTTGATGAGTGGAACACGAAGAACATGTCAAATGACAGGAATCATGTTGGTTAGTAATAGCAGTCTGATTTTTGAATGAGGGTTTAATGAATAGGTAACAAATCTATTGGATGTTCTGTCCGACAAAATACATGGGACGTTTTTTTAATCTGACATTCAAAATTTTTAAACTGTTCCACAATTAAAACTTCCCCTTTTCCAGTGTTTGCATACATCAAAGTTTGTCCGAATAGACACCATTAAGCTATTATAACAAATTTTCAGCTTTCTATGAATTAACTTTATTTTTGTATGCGAGATCAAGGCCTAGCAGGGTAACATTGCCTGGTACTTACTGTATCCTGATGATGTAGTGTTAGTAGGAAATAGTGAAAGCTACTTAGAACAAAAACAAGAACTCACTTTATGATATAATATATTAAACAACTAATTAAACTAAAAATCAAATACAGGTATAACACACAAACAACTTGGTTTCACAAATAAAAAATAACATAATAATTGTTCTGAAGCTATTTCCTTGTGGCATTTTTATAATAATTAACTATTTTTAATGGGAAATAAGCCACAATTTTACATAACAAAATTATTTTAATAACTCATAATAATCTAAATAAAATCATTTTGTAAAATTGTGGCTTATTTCCCATTTAAAATAGTTAAAAACGTTTTAATAACATAATAATCATTAATACCATACATAACCTAACCCTAACTAAATGGCATTATGCAAATAATTTTAGTTTAGTTAGAAATAAAGTTTAAAAATTACGTTTACGCGTGCGTTTACCTAAAAGAAATTACGTACGAAGGTAGGCAACCGCTTGGATATCGTTGATACATCATACCGATTTTACGTACATGTGTTATTGGAGATTACAGCCTGTAATTCGAGTTTACAGTACGTAATCAGCTTACGTAAAGATACATCATAGCCCCCATTATATCATAAAGTTTTTTGGGTAAAATATGAAGGTCCTAGGTGTAGCATAAATGGTTGAAAAACGTAAAATGCGATTACTTGTCTTTTATGTTTTTTTCGAAATTATTGCTATTTTGCAACAAGGGTGACAATTTTTAAATTTTTTAACCAATCCTATATTATAGGAAATTTAACTGCGCAACTTTTATGTCAGTGCAACTTTTCTCGGAAGTGAATTTAAAGTTATAACCAAAAAACGAAGAAAAAATCGAATTTTTCCTTAATTTTTTGACATTTTGATTATTTAAACAATGTTCCGGACCTTTTTGAGTGGGAAGATAACTTAATTATTATTATACGAGTTAATTCCAAGCAATTTTTGCAAAAAAATAAGAGTCACCTCTCAATGTCCATCTCAAAACAGATGCGTCCTGGACTATCATATAATACTCTTATTTACATCGATCGAGCAACAGAAATTTAGCTATTTCTTTCCGTGACCAGACATCTCGTAACAAGACAGTTAGTAACCACAACCACACAAATGGTAACGGACAATTCGTAACGACAACAGTTCGTAACCGCGATAGTTCGTAACTATACATATTCGTAACGTCAAAATTGAATTATTCTGTTTATTTTTGTTAACTAACCAGCATCAGGAAAACATTTCATATTTCGTGGAGAAAAACATTTTAAAAATTGTCTTAAAATAAATATTCGCGGTGTGCAAGTACTTGGAGGGGATACGAGAAACGATCGTGCGTAAATATCGGAGAAATCTTGAAACTTTCTTAAATAATTCCTATTGTTAATTGAAATTGTCAAATTGACGTATATTTTATACCTACTGTCATTGTAGAAGAATAATTGTATGTTGCTCTACAATATTGATATGATTTGCAAATATTATATAAAATTAAATTTTTAATGAATTGTATTTTGCTTGTAGTACAGCATTTAAATAATTAATTTTATTTAATACAATTGTTTACCTTTTAGTAACATAACCTGTCTTACTTTTTCTTTTAATTTTTTTGGGCTGTGGCCTTGACACATTTATTGTTAAGCTGTAGCTTTGTTAAAACTGTAAATGGATACCGTTAATAAATAAATAAATAAAATTCTTTAGTTGTCATATCAACAAGAATATATGCAAAAATGTGTATGAAATATATCTAACAAGAAGTGGCCTTAAAAAAAGTACCATTACTTTTAGTATAGCAATGTATGCAAAATGCATTTTTTTATTAAATTCA
Source organism: Diabrotica virgifera virgifera (assembly GCF_917563875.1). Classification (NCBI taxonomy): domain Eukaryota; kingdom Metazoa; phylum Arthropoda; class Insecta; order Coleoptera; family Chrysomelidae; genus Diabrotica; species Diabrotica virgifera. The sequence goes on from NC_065446.1 coordinate 178,333,787, forward strand.
GGAATGCTAAATTTGTTAAAAAGTTTAATGTGGGCCGTGGGCGTTACGAATATGTACAGGGTTATTCACTATGTTTTGACCCCCCTGTAAACTACTTTATTTACAGAATTAGAAAAAAATGGTAATTATAAAAGTTGTTCGATTTTTAAAATATGATCTTTTGACATATATATCATACTAGTGACGTCATTTATCTGGGAGTGATGACGTAATCGACTATTTTTTAAATTAGAATAGGGGTCGTGTGCTAGCTCATTTGAAAGATAATTCAATTCTCTATTCAGTAATATAAATAAGATAATTATTTATACAGGGTGTCCAAAAAAAAATTTTTTTAATCAAATTAATTGACACAAAAAGAAGAATGTATGTAATTTATTTAATTTAAAATACATTTTACTGCTGTTAGAAAACAGCAATAAAAGTTTATTGCACAAATAAACATTGATTTTTGCTTAAATTCAATGTTCAAACTTCCAAGAGGCAGATGGGAGGCAGCTTGAACATTGAATTTAAGTGAAAAGTAATGTTTATTTGTTCAATAAATATTTATTTCTGTTTTCTGACAGCAGTATAATGTATTTTGAATTAAATAAATTACATACATTCTTCTTTTTGTGTCAATTAATTTAATTAAAAAAATTATTTTTGGACACCCTGTATAATTGATCATGTTAATGTTTATATTACTGAATAGGGAATTGAATAACCTTTCAAATGAGCTAGCACTCGACCTCTATTCCCATTTAAAAAATAGTCGATTACATCATCACGCCCAGATGGATGACGTCACTAGTATGATATATATGTCAAAAAATCAATTTAAAAATCGAATAACTTTTGTATTTTACATTTTTTTCTAATTCTGTAAATAAAGCAGTTTACAGGGGGGTCAAAATATAGTGAATAACCTTGTACAGTTACGAACTGTCGCGTTACGAGATGTCATGGAACCATTTCTTTCATCTTCTTATTTCTGATTTACATAATACAGAGAGGGGCTAAATTATGGAATAAATTCATTTTCTCTAAAACGGACAACTTTGGAGAAAAATCCCGAAAGATGTCGATTTTTTTTAAGTTATAATTTTTGGGCATATATTTCATACTAGTGCCTTCGTGCATCTGAGCGAGATGACGTAATCGATGATTTTTTTTAATGGGAATAGGGGTCGTGTAGTAGCTCATTTGAAAGGATGTTCAATTCTATATTCACTCATATAAACAATAATATCATTATTTATACAGGGTGTGCAAAAAAATAATTTTTGAATTAAATTAATTGATGCAAAAAGAAGAATGTATGTAATTTATTTAACTCAAAATACATTGTACTGCTGCCAGTAAATAAAAAAAAATGTTTCACAATTAAACATTTCTTTTCGCTTAAATTAAATCACAAACAGCATCCCACCTACCTCTTGGCAGTTTGAACATTTTATTTAAGCGAAAATCAATGTTTATATGCCAAATAAACATTTTTTTTCTATTTTCTGACAGCCATAGAATGTATTTTGAGTTAAATAAATTGCATGCATTCTTATTTTTGCGTCAATTAATTTAATTAAAAAATTATTTTTTGCCCACCTTGTATAAATAATAATATTTATGTTTATATTAGTGAATATAGAATTGAACACCCTTTCAAATAAGCTACTGTGCTTTTTCTGTTGCTCTCCTAACGCCTTCCACACTTCCCCAGGAATATCCTCTGGTTCCCTTTTCTTTCTTTATTTTTTGAATTGCTTGAACCACTTCCTCGTGGTTAATGCGAGTTAACAATAAAATCAAGGTAGGAAGTATATATATATATATATATATATATATATATATATATATATATATATATATATATATATATATATATTGATACATGTATCCATGTGACTTCCAAAGTAGATTCTCGTAATACGTTGTTACTTCATATATACCGTTATGACTTCCGATTTCGGAAGTCACAACGTTTTGCCTATATTTTTACGAATTTGGCTACTAGATGGTATCAGAAGGCTTATATTGAAAATTTCGCTGGAAGTCATATCGTATCTAACATACTCATAAGATCAGATTTTAGTTCGACGGTATATCACCAGCGCTAGTGTCCCTCCCGTGCTACTATACAGGTTATGTACACAACGCGTAGCGTCTTCCGTATACCACACCGCTCGGTGTGACTTCCGTTTTTTGGCAACCCTGTGTAACGGTTTCCAGACATTTATCTGTTGTAGATTCGCGGTCCTAATCGTACTTAGTGTTTTGTGTGCCTTTTGTTTTTAAACATGAATAATAGCAGATCTGCTTTACTTTTAAAGTTAGCCTTAAATGAAGGTACAATATGTGATTATACAGGGTGTCCCGAAAAGAATGGTCATAAATTATACCACACATTCTGGGGTCAAAAATAGTTCGATTGAACCTAACTTACCTTAGTACAAATGTGCTTATAAAAAAAGTTACAGCCCTTTGAAGTTACAAAATGAAAATCGATTTTTTTCAATATATCGAAAACTCTCAAAGATTTTTTATTGAAAACGGGCATGTATAATTCTTATGACAGGCCCACCTTAAAACCAAATTATAGTGAAACTTGTCCACCCCATAAAAAATTTATGGGGATTTTGTTCCCTTGAACCCCCCCAAACTTTTGTGTACGTTTCAATTAATTCATTATTGTGGTACCATTAGTTGAACACAACGTTTTTAAAACTTTTTTGCCTCTTAGTATTTTTTCGATAAGCCAGTTTTTATCGAGATGCGGCTACTTTTTTACTATATTTACATAAAAAATTTATGGGGGTTTTGTTCCTTTAAACCCCCCAAATGTTTGTGTACGTTCCAATTAAACTATTATTGTGGTACCATTCGTTAAACACAGTGTTTTTAAAACTTTTTTGTCTCTTAGTGTTTTTTTGATAAGTCAACTGTTATCGAGATGTGGCTTCTTTTTCAAAATATACCAAAAAATTTAAGTTATAAATAAATTTTCAGATTATTAACAGGTGTATATAATCATACTCAACCATATACAAATAGTGGTGGATTCGACAAATATTCAAAATATCTCGATAAAAACTGACTTATCAAAAAAGTACTAAGAGGCAAAAAAGTTTTAAAAATATTGTGTTTAACTAATGGTGCCACAATAATAATTTAATTGGAACGTACATAAAAGTTTGGGGGGGTTTAAGGGAACAAAACCCCCATAAAATTTTTATGGGGTACACAAATTTCACTATAATTTTTTTTAAGATGTTGCTATGATAAAGATTCCTCATGTCCATTTTCAATAAAAAACCTCTAGGAGTTTTCGATATATTAAAAAAAATCGATTTTCATTTTGTAACTTCAAAGGGCTGTAACTTTTTTTGTGATCACTATTGTATATAGGTAAGTGAGGTTTAATCAACCTATTTTTGACCCCAGAATCTGTGGTATAATTTATGACCAATCTTTTCGGGGCACCCTGTATATCTCTATAATTATATATTTTCTGTACTTATTTCAATCTATAATATTTACTTACCTATTTACTTATATAAATTCATTTTTCTCGTGTTTTTGTTTACTTCCTTTTTTACAATGAACTTCTAATTTAATCTACATTCACCGGCACGAAAAACGGGCACCCTAAAAAAATGGGTAATTTTTGATGTCTCGTATCTCCCAAACCTTTGGTCCGATTTAAGTAATGTTTTTAATATGTTATAGCCTTATTATTTAACAATATAGCTATGATAACATTGTTGATAGACAGGTAAATTTTCATTGTATACCGGGTGTACCAATCAAACTGGGTTTTTTTCTCAATTTTCACAACACCCTGTGGAATATTCTAGCCTTTATAAAATATTTAAATTAAAGCCTAACTATAGCTCCAGGTTTTATTAACATTCTGTTTTTTTATTCATTCGCTTACGTTGGATAATAAAAAAGTTAAGGACTTTAACAACTAGCCATGTTCTTTATCGATACAGGTGTTTCTAAATATAAGTGCGACAAATTTTAAGGGGTAATTTCTGCATGAAAAAATAATGATCGTGTGGCAAAATAATTTTATATTTGCAAGCATTTGCGGACATAGCTTTATCAAGTAAACGATCATTATTTTTTCATGCAGAATTACCCCTTAAAGTTTGTCGCACTTATTTAGAAACACCATGTATTGATAAAGAACATGTTTAATTGTTAAAGTCCCTAACTTTTTTATTATCCAACATAAGCGAATGAATAACAAACAGAACATTAAGAAAACCTGGGGCTATAGTTGGGTTTTAATTTCAATATTGTATAAAGGCTAGAATATTCCACAGAGTGTTGTGAAAATTGAAAAAAAAACCAGTTTGATTGGTACGCCCAGTATACAATGATAATTTACCTGTCTAGAAACAATATTATTACAGCGATATAGTTAAAGAATAAGGCTATAACATATTAAAGAAATACTTAAATCGGAGAATAGGTTTAGGAGATACGAGCCATCAAAAATGACCCATTTTTTGGGGTGCCCGTTTTTCGTGCCGGTGAATGTATCTATTAAATAATCTAAATTATTTTTAAAAATCTTATTAAAAGCTTAAATACAAGAAATGTAGGTAAATGTTCTCATTTAACGAAATTTCCGAAAATTTTGTATTTTTTTGACCCAAGTAGGCTGAAAAATCGATTTTATAGTTATTGTTATTTCGAAAGTAATAAAACGTGTAAAAATTACAAAAAAATTGAATGTACAATTACAATTGAATGGAATTAAATACACGATAAAATGAATCAAGAGCGATAAAAAGTTTAAAGTAATAAATTCTAGTAATAATATAAAATGCAGTAAACTCTCTCTTAAGGGGGTAGGCGCAAAATCTCTGTCCAATGCTATTTAAATACATTTATTTTTTTCGAATCCTGAGAAAACTAATAAATATTTTTTAAAACATACACCCAGAATGAAAGATAACATTATTACGGGGGACCGAAAGTCCCTTAGAATAAAAAAAAGTTTCTTTTGAATGAAATATTCGAAATTAAAAATCACACTAACTTTTCTCTTGTTTTTTCATCCCATTATCTTTATTAAAATAAACATATATTAGGTATATAAGTTATTAAAATAAACATTATATAAGTTTTCAGGGACTTTCTGCCCTCGGTAATAATGTAAGCTTCCATTCTGCGTTTAAATTTTTCAAAAATACTTATTAGTTTTCTCAGAATTCGAAAAAAATTAATGCATTTAATTAGCACTGGACTAAGATTTTGCGCCTATCCCCAACGAGCACCTCCTCTATACGGACGGTATTTAAAACAAAATTCATTTGCCGATATATTGAGCCTGTACTCTTCCGGACAATCCCTTAAAATGATGTGTACCTAAATGAAAAAAAAAATACATAGATATTTTTTCCAAATATTTTAGAATACAAAACTACAATATTTATATTTTATTATTTCAAATTAACACAGAGATGACAACGAGTGATATTTAATAACTCTTTACCTTATCAGCAGTAGGTAATAAAAATCTGGTTCTAGTGTGGGATCCGTCATTAAAATATTTTGTGTGTCGGTCATTAAAATAAATGTGACACCATACCGCGTTGCTCTAATAATACTTTAACATTGATATTATGTTGTGACTAAAGATGTTAACGGAATGTCTGCTTGGCAAAAGAAAACATCGGCACAATATCAATTTTCTTCTTTGATATGTTACCTATGTGTATGCCAAATTTCATGTCAATCTTAAGTGGTTTTTTAAAATTTATGGGTTTTGCAATATTTTACCGTCAGCGAACGGACTAATAGAAGAGGATCCGATATAAGGCCGATATATTTAATGGATAACAATAATTATTGGATATGTAATTTAGTATGTTAACAATTATAAAAAACAAGGGGTGCATGATCTAATTTTCTTCTGACTATAATCAATTAATAATTAATAAATGACTTTTATCTACTCTATGTCATATTATAATTGATAAATTTTTAGTTTGTGAAAACTGTCATTATAGATAGCAGTGCTTTAAAGTAAGCATGAAGTAACAATGTATTTTAAATGGGATTTACTTTTTCTCACTGTTTTTGACACACTTTCATATAATTAAATATTCTTTCTTAACTTTCGCGTTTTATGGTGATGACATCTTCTTTTTCTTCAAGTGCCATCTCCGCGAAGGAGGTCGGCAATCATCATAGCTATTCGGACCTTGGAGACGGCTGCTCTGAAAAGTTCGTTTGATGTACATCCGTACCATTCTCTCAGGTTGCGCAACCACGATATTCTGCGTCTCCCTATGCTTCTTTTTCCTTGAATCTTTCCCTGCATAATGAGTTGGAGCAAGTTGTATCTCTCTCCACGTGTAATATGTCCGAGATATTCCAATTTTCTGGTTTTAATTGTATTTAAGACTTCCATTTCTTTATTCACCTTTCTCAGAACCTCTTTGTTTGTGACGTGTTCTGTCCATGATATTTTTAGAATTCTTCTATATACCCACATCTCGAATGATTCCAGTTTTTTCATTGATGCCGCATTCAAGGTCCAAGCTTCCATTCCGTAAAACAGAGTCGAGAAAACGTAGCACCTAGCCAACCTTATTCTTAGCTCTAACCTTAGATCTCTTGTGCAGAGCACAAGAGAGGTGATGACATAATGAGCAATAAATTACAAAAAAAAATTTGACAGTTTTGTGGTTTGAAAGAAATTAGAATTTTTATATGTCACAGTTCTAAGAATTGTAGAATAGAAATGAATTCCAGTGACGAAGAGTTACAGTATTTTTATTTGTTTATCGTAGATAAAATATTGTATGAAATTGTGCGTGAAGTACTTTTTGCGAACTTACGCGATGTATAGCACTCACTCCGTTTCATAAATAACTATTTTCATATATTAAAAAAAAATGTTTCGACCCGGGTAGATATTATTCCAGATTTTCTGATTTGGGCACAGAGTTGGATTGTTGGGGCATATATTATTATGGAGAGCAGGTAGCGCAACAACTATAAACTCAATTTTACAATGGAGACCAGGAGTTAGAAGGAGACGCGGAGGAACTAGAATAAATGGTTACAGGAATTAAAGGAAGATTTATATAGGGCAGGAATTAGAGACTAGCAGAAAAACAAAAGAGGATAGAAAGAAATGGAGAAGCATAGTCAATAGTATCGAGTAGCAGATTGGGAAAAATCTGCTCGAAAAAGATGGATCTAGATAGCTTTTTAGCGGGTAATCCCCACCTGGAGGGTTTAGCCATTTAATTTTTTATTACATATTATTATTGGTACATCAAAAATTAAAAGGACGGTGCCTGTAATAAAATCTAAAATATTAAAATTTTCTATAAGTTCAAATTTATTTATTAACATTTTTGATATAATTTTCGTAAATAAATGACTTACTATTAACACTTTTTTAATTAATTCCAATAAATCCATTTTACAGCAATAATAATATATTAGTATTTTTGTAAAATAAATATCAATCATATTATCATAAATAACACAGGTTTACAAAAAAAACTAAATTTCGGACAATTTGACGAAACCATATGACAAGGGGGTTTTTGGAGTGGCTGATCACAAATCCGGGGTCTGCTCACCTCTATCGCGTCAGGTAAAGGTCATTTCAAGGTCAAATCAAGATAAATCGACAGTCGCTCTGAAAAAGTATATTAGGGGGTTCTTGGGGTCGCTGAAGATGAATCCGGAGTCCGCTGACCTCTATCTCGTCTAGTTCAACGTCATTTTAAGGTCAAATCAACATAAATTGACACAATTGCTCTGAAAGTATAGGGAGTTTTGCGGTCGCTGATCATGAAAACTGCGGTCCGTTGAGCTCTACTACGTCATGTAAAGGTCATTTCAAGTTCAAATCAGGAGGAGTTAACAAAATTGATTTGACCTTAAATGGCCTTTACCTGACGTGGTTGAGCTCAACGGGCCCCAGTTTTGTGATCAGGGACCCCAAAAACACCCTAATATACTTTTTCACAGCGATTGTGTTGATTTATCTTGATTTGACCTCGAAATGACCTTCAGCTAGACGTGATAGAGGTCAGTGGATCCTGGTTTCGTTATAAGCGACCCCAAAACCCTCCTAATATACTTTTTCAGAGCGACTGTCGATTTATCTTGGTTTGTCCTTGAAATAACCTTTACCTGACGTGATAGAGGTTAGCGAACCCCGGATTCGTAACCAGCGACCCCAAAAACCCCCCTAGTCATATGGTTTCGTCAAATAGTCCGAAATGTATTTTTTTGTAAACCTGTATAATCAAATGAATATCAATATTTTAATTTAAATAGACAACTTTAAAACACAGACAACTGTATTCACAGTAAAAGTTTCAAAAGATCACACATTACGCTCAAAATAGGAGGTAAATCTAGCAGACGAGTCGTTGTGACTTCCAAAATATGACAACACCGCTGGAAGTGACAACGCGCCTTGAACTACCCTTTATATGGAAGCCATAACGTATGCTGTACGCTTCGGTATATACGTATATATATACAAAATTTATTTTGGTAAATCCTTTCCCCTCAATAGGTAGACCCATTTTATAAGCCCCCCTTTTACCAAATACACAATTTTTAAAAAATAATTCCTAGTAGAAAAGGTGGAAGTCGGACAGCCTCTTCTGTATACCGGAAGTCACAACTTAACGTGCATCAATATATATATATATATATATATATATATATATATATATATATATATATATTAGCATGTCTCTCAACTAGGATGGAAAAAATACAGTATGTTTAAGATATGCAACAACAGACACGTGTCTTAGACTTATTAGCTATCATCAGTACAGTATAGCCAAGTTAGAATAGATCTGCATTAACCTTTCCTTGTTTGAAAAACTCTGAGAAAAAACATTGAGTTTCAAACATTCTAAACATTTGGCATTCCTTTCCTCAGGTAGCTGTAGCTTCCTCCTTGGATGTGTTAGTTGTTATTCTGGAATCGTCAAGGTATTCTAACATTATTGTCACAAATTGGTTGCAGTGCTCCTTTCCCAAGCTAACATACACCTATTCTAACTTTGCTATACAGTACTGATGACGCCTTATGAGTCAGAAACATGTGTCTATGGTTGCATTCCATCCTACACATACTTTCTTTTTTTTTCCATCGTCATTGCAAGATATGCTGATATATATTTCCTATCTTGATTTTACTATTAACTCACATCATTAACCTTCTCTTCCATCAGTTCTTGTACAAATGAGTTTGATAAGAAACAAACATCCATAGAGATATAAAAATGCAACAGTTGTTGCCTTAAAAAGATATCAACTAACAAGATTTAAGTAATATAGCTAGTCAAATGAACCATTGAAAATGTAAATAAAAACATAAATCATTAGGTTTTTCAAAAACTGAGTACAGTTGACATTATGGCTAATGCTATTAAATATTTGGAAGTGTAACTCTTGGTTCCTGTTCTTCATTAATAAACATTTATATCCTACATTTTCAATGGTTCATTTGACTAGCTGCATTACTTATCTTGTTGATATCTTTTTAAGGTAACAACTATTGCATTTTTATATCTCTATGGATGTTTGTTTCTTATCAAACTCATTTGTAGATGAAGTGATGATGTTTACTGATAGGATTGAAGTAGCCGAATTTATCTTTTATTCTCTACCTATTGATTGAAGAACCCACCACTTTCAAGTGATCCTTATTTGATATAGACGGTGGAGAATAAAGGCAAAGAATATGGCTACTTCATCATTTACTGAAGATATTTTCGTTTACAAATCTGTAAACATCCTAGTAGGTATAGCATACAGCAATGTAGATTAAATGTTTATAGATTTGTAAACAAAACATCTTCACTAAATGGATAAAGTAGCTGAATTCTTAGTCTGTTATCTGTATTTTGAGGTTGCAGTCATTAAGTTAAAGGGCACGATAAAAAAACTCTGTTAACACATTCACGGACACGCTTCACATGTAGCCACATCTTATGGAGTAAGTGACTATATTATATGCAGTTGTGTCGGTGAATGTGTTAATATCAACCTTTCGCAAAATTTATTTGTTTCATCAAGTCTAAAATAAACTTATAATTGTTTTCTCAGTAAATACAATGACATTAAGACGAAAAAGCATTGTATAAAATAAGCATAACAACTTACAACATGAGGTTAGTCCATTAAGTTTTAAACATTATCACTAAACATAAACATAAAAAATATAAGATTGTTGATCTATTAGTAATTACAATGTATTGTTTAATTTTATCTCACAGTAATAGTTTATGACACTGAAATATCTCATAAAAAGTTTCGGATTACTTGTCCTGTGTTTCAAACGGATTACTGGTTATCTCGTAACTGATGTCACTCTAGATTTAAATTATGTCTTTCTGCCACAGCATTTAAAAGTTCATAATAAAAGATTTACAAAATTCATCTTTTCAAAATATGAACATTAAACTTAAAAACAAAGCAAAAAGTTAGGTTAACATGAATTAACTAACAGTCAAGACATAAGACACGACAGAATACACTTTCCGTTTTGATGACTGTAATCTGATGTACGTAATTCTGAACTTTACACATGTGTGTAATCACTTTACGTAAATGATACATCATAGCCCCCAATATAACAATACTGTAAATTTCATTAAGATCGGCTTAATAGATTTTGAAACCCAGGTTTCGCAAAAAAATTCATTTTTTCAAAATGTTGCAGGACTGAAAACAAAGCAGATAGCAAGTTGGATTTTTTTTTACATATAGAAGAATACTGTACCTTTCATTTACAATTTGCAAAATTAAAATTGGTTAACTACCACGGCGTCAGAGATTTTTTAAATAAACATTAATTTTTGGTGCTACGCGCAGGACAGCGGTGTTCGATTCACACAAGTGGATTTCCACCAAAATTTCTTCCATCTTTATCTAATACAGTGGTACCTCGACATACGAGGGTAATTCGTTCCGCAACCTTGCTCGTATGTCAAATTGCTCGTATGTTAAAGCAATTTTCCCCATTGAAATTAACTGAAATGTCATTAATCCGTTCCAGTCCCAAAAAAAAACACCTTAGTTGTTTTTGTTAAGTGTTTTTAAATAAGAAAAATGTTTTTACAAAAAGGAACATTTATTTATACATAACAAAAAATACATACATATTCTGTAAAAACATAAGAAAAATGAGGTGCTTATGGAAGCGCTTAATTTTCGTCAGTGGTCTTCGCTTTTTTCGTCACACTTTGCTCATTTTCATCTGCAGCTCGTTCAAAAAAACTGTCCAAAGAGGTTTGTTTCTTCCTCCCTTTCAGAATATTGCGGAAATGTGTTAGACATGTTTCGTTAACAACTCCGATGCACGACCAGTTGTAACTTTTTCGGGGAACGCGGAATACGAATTTTTGTCCCATTTAATTTACAATGTCTATTTAATTTGTCGGTCCAAGTAATAGTCACGTACAGACCCCTGAAATGATCTTTATGGCGTAAAGATCTATTACCAGTAAAATTACCTTTTATTTTATAATACAAATTAGGTAGTCAAAAAAAGGCATGAAAAAGCGGTTACTCGTATCTCAAATTTTGCTCTCAGCTCAAAGCAAAACATCGCTCGCTCGGCGGCTCGTATCTCAAAACACTCGTATATTAGGGCGCTGGTATATCGAGGTACCACTGTATATTATTTTCTTACTCTATATTTTGTTGTATTTTTTAATTCCACAAAAATCAAACTAATTTGATTATTGTTTGTGAAATATTGTTTAAACAATTGCATATGTTTAAAAATAATAAACTTTAATTCTCTAAGTTAAAATATATGAACAAAGAAGGTTTTTGCTAAAAAAGTGTTATTTCAAAGGGCAGAGTATGTGTCTTTATTTTGCAATAAACAAATTTATTTATTTATATATAAATGTACTAAAAATTAAAATTTATCAATCATTATCAAAGGTCATTGGAATGCCAAATCAGAGCAAACGTATCCGCTGTAACGGATAAACGAACAATAATTATTGTTTATTTAAAAAATTCCTGACGTCGTAGTAGTTAACCGATTTTAATTCTGCAAACTGCAAATGAAAGGTACAGTATTCTTCTATATGTAAAAAAATTCAACTTGCCGTCTGCTTTATTTTCAGTCCTGCAACATTTAAAAAAATGAGTTTTTTTACGAAAGGTGGATTGCAAAATTTATTTTGAAAAATCTATTAAACCGAGCTTGATGAAATTTACAGTATTGGTTTATTATACAATAACGTTTTTCTGGGTGAAATATGACGGTCCTAAGTTTAGCATAAATGGTTGAAAAACGTAAAATGAAACTACTTGCTTTTTTATGGTTTTTTCGCGATTATTGCTACAGTAGAACCCCGCAAATCCGAACCCCGCTAATCCGAACTTTCGGCAAATCCGAACCAACGGAAAGTGAAAAAAATTAAAAAATTAAAGACAAAAGTTAAAAACATGTTTATTATACAGAGTATAACCAGAAAATTGAACAATGTAGGATTACTAGGACTTTAGACATTTAAAATTTCTTAAAAATAAATACGTATGTACCTACTTTATACATAAAGGTTAACATAAACTTACTTCGGTATTCTCGTAGTCAACTTGAGTCCAAAAATATTGTCCACACTCTTGTGAGAACGTTTTGCGACTCAAAATCAACTACAATGAAAGCTTTGAACTTTGAATTACTAGTTAGGCAAACTTTTCGGAATCCGAACAGGCCGTCCCCCCAATTAGTTAGGATTTTCGGGGTTTTACTGTATTTTGCAACAAGGGTGACAATTTTTAAAATTTCTAACTAATCCTACATTGTAGGAAATTTAATTACGCAACTTTTATGACAGCGCAACTTTTCTCGGAAATGAATACTTTTAAAGTTATAATCAAAAAACGAAGAAAAAAATTGAATGTTTCCTTCATTTTTTGACAGTTTGATTATTTATAAAATGTTCCGGACCTTTTTGAGTGGGAGGATAATTCAAATATTATTATATGAGTTATTTTCAAGCCATTTCTGCAAAAAAATACGAGTCACCTCTCAACATCCAAATGTACTAATATTTTTACAGATGCGCCCTGGCCTATGAATAAAGATAGATACTCACCGTTCTATAATGCTGGAAATAGTGTCTTCCGTAATAACTGCCGCCAGTTGTTTATTTTTCATTAAGTATGAGCAAGCATGATTTAACAGAGACTGATAAAAGTCGTCTAGGACTACCTTCCTACAAAATAAAATATATTGAGTTATACAATAAGTATCAGAATAAAGTTCATTAGTGACTATTACTAGGCATTAGGACATGAAGGGCACGCATTTGTTTAACGGTATATTAAATTATTCAATGTATAAATGACACAAACATACATAGTAGAACAGACATATCCATGATGAACGGCATTTTGTGGGACCAAACAATATCTAAAGCAAATAAACAGCTCATATACAATACCATAATTAAAAGTGTAGTCACAATATGACAGTGAAGTTTGACCACTGAAACAAAGAACAGAGAAAATGTTACTAGTAACAGAAATGGACTTCTGGAGAAGAGCAGCAGGCAAATTAAGAAGAGATCAGATACCAAATGAGACAATACGAGGAATGATGGGATTCACACATACAATAATTGATGACATAAAAACAACTAATATAGTAAGGCCATGTACAGAGAATGCCAGATGACAGGATCCCTACACAGATTTTGACATGGACACCACAAGGAAGAAGGAAAAGCGGAAGGCCGAGAAGAAGCTGGAGGGAGGGAATTGAAAAAGAACTACAGGAAAGAGAAATCCCTCCAGGTCTATGGTTAAATAGAGAAGAATGACGGTTAACGAGTCGGAAGGCGTCGGAGAACGCTGTAAACCAATAGTAGCAGTAGTAATAAAATATTCCCTTATATCTTGGAACAGAATTATGAAGTCATTTGGTTAAAATCAGGAACAGAGACAAACACATATAAACAAAGAAAAAAGGATCACCCACTAAGGGCAGATTTCTCATATCTAAGTATCTATAAAATGAGTGTCGATAAGCAACGAAACTGTTTACTTCTTCTTCTTCATGTACCATGTCCTTTCAGAACGTTGGTTACCATCATAGCTATCTTAATTTTATTCACTGCCACCCTAAATAGCATGCTTGTATCAACACCATACAAATCTCACAAGTTCTTCATCCATGAGGTTCTTCTTCGTCCTGGACTGCGTTTGCCTGCTATTTTTCCTTGCATGATATTTTGTGGCAACCTATATTTGGGACCTCTCATTACATGTCCGACATACTCCAGCTTTCTCTGCTTGATGTTTCTTATGATCTCAGTAGTCTTGCTGAGAAATTCTAGTATTGTGGAGTTTCGAATCTTCTCCACCCAGGAAACTTTTAAAATTCTGTAGCAGCGAAGTAGGCGGATCCTCAATACCAATTTTAGGTCTGTTACATAACACCTTGGACATCCTTCTAAAAGCGGCTCTAGCCTGCTCTATCCTAGATCTAATTTCGCCGTGACTTTCTGCGTTACAATTGAATTGCTGTCCCAGGTAAACGATTTTATCAACTTGCTCAAGTTTGGTATTATTTACATATATAGACGGTTTTATATGCTGTTGTTTACTTATTACGAGTATTTTGGTTTTCCGTATGTTCAGATCCAGACCTGCCGCCCTACAACTCTCAACGACACTATCAAGTAGTGCTTGCAGATCTTCTGGACTAGAAGCTAGGAGTACTGTATCGTCCGCATATCGCAAATTATTGATGACTTCACCGTTCACAAGTATTCCTTCGTGTTTTTCAGAAAGTGCTTTTCTGAAAATTCTTTCGGAGTAAACGTTGAAAAGCAGGGGTGACAAGAGGCATCCCTGCTGTACTCCTCTTTTAATATTAAGAGCATGTGATTCCACATCATCTACTAAAACTGATGTTGTTTGATTCCAATATAAATTTGCAATTATTCGAACATCTCTGCCGTCCAGCCAATGTCTTTTAGAGCTTCGATCAATATAGAGTGCTTATCACGATCAAATGACTTTTGGAAGTCAATAAAACAACAGTATATGTCTACAGATATATCTCGACAGCTTTGAGCAAGTACGTTCAATCCAAACAGTGCCTCTCTCATTCCAAAATCGTTACGGAAACCAAACTGTGTGTCATCCAGGTATTCCTCGCATTTATTGTAGATACGACCATGTATTACCTACAGAAAAACGTTCAGTAAGTGGTTTAACAAACTGATGGTTCTATAATCAGCACAGGTTTTTGCTGTTGTCTTCTTAGGTAGAGCTATAAACAGTGAATTAGACCAACACGCTCTGAAGTTATAAAAGCCATACAATCATCAAAAGATGGCAGAGCGAGTGGTCCTGATGAAATTACAACTGAAATATACAAGCTTATAAACAATGATAGCAATGTCTTTATTGTCTCAATGTCTCAATTGTTTATTTAAAAATTGTTCCACTAAAAAATTGATGAATCCCAAGATGGTAGCCTTTTTGTAATATCTCGTACTACACATCGTCTTTTCCGTTATGTCAAGTAAAAACTTAACTTTATTGGCCTATCCTATATACTAACACATCGCTAAAGAGTTCTTAAAACAACTACTGTTTTTATATAAAAGTAGACGAAAAATCTAAAAATTAAAGGAATAATGCAGAAAACATAAAAAATCGCCGATATATTTAATTAAACTATAAAATGACAGAAGTGCCAAAATTTCATAAATGTCATTAGTGTCAAAATTTAATAACAGTGGAGGAGTGGAGTAAACTTTCCTGTGGTTGGACCAATGGCAGCTAATCTGGAAAGCTCAACGTAGATGGTGCTTGTGTAGTTGGAGGTCACGTCAACTTACGTCAACTATTCAAATCAATCTATTTCTAAGTAAATATTGCATATTTGTTTCGCTGTGTAAATTTAATTTGAGAAAATAGAATGCCTCAATGTGCCTTTGTGCTTATTGAGAACATCAGGATATAAGTTTCCCAAAGATATTCTGATGAGAAAAAAGTTTATTGTAGCAATAGGAAGGGATAAATATCTGCCGACAATAAATGCTCGTATCTGCAACAAACATTTTGTTGAAACAGATTATGTAGTGCCCCTGGATTCGACTGTAAAAAATTGAATAATTCACTATAAAACTTCACTTTTGGTCTGAGCTATAGAAATAAAATATTAAGACGACGATATAGCTTACCCTTCGATAAGAGCTTTCTTTTTTCCAGTAACTCTCGCATTCTAGCAAAAAGAATATCGAAAAATAATGGAAGAACTTTCGAAGAGATTGAAGATTCGTTACAAAGTACTCGTTACTTACGAATACCGAAAGTAACGATTACTATACAGAGAGGCAAATCGTTACTTTGATTACTCTGATTACTTCGTACCAATCGTATTAGAGCGAGTAACGACTATTGGATCTACTTTGATTACTCTGATTACTTCGTTACTTCATACCAATCGTATTAGAGCGAGTAACGACTATTGTATCTACTTTGATTACTTTGATGACTCTGATTACTTCTTACCAATCGTATCAGAGCGACTAACGACTATTGTATCTACTTTTATTACTTCGTACCGATCGTATCAGAGCGAGTAACGACTATTGCGTCTTCTTTGTTTACTCTGATTACTTCGTACCAATCATATCAGAGCGAGTAACGACTATTGTATCTACTTTGATTACTCTGATTACTTCGTACTTCATGAAGGTCGGTATTATATCGGAATACCTATACAAAATACCTACCTACTGAGAAATACGATTCTCGATATGATTACCGGTACTCAAATACAAAAGTAATCGTAGTAATCAAATCATTATCTCTTAAACAGATTAGTGAAGGTCGTTGTTATATCGGAATACCTATACAGACCTACATACTGAGAAAAACGATTCTTGATATGATTACCGGTACTCAAATACAAAAGTAATCATAGTAATCAAATCATTTTTATCCCTTAAACAGCTCGGTGAAGGTCGTTGTTATATCGGAATACCTATACAAAATACCTACCTACTGAGAAATACGATTTTCGATATGATTAGCGGTACTCAAATAAAAAAGTAACAAAAGTAATCATAGTAATCAAATCATTGTTATCCCTTAAACAGATTGGTAAAGGTCGTTGTTATGTCGGAATACCTATACAAAATACCTACCTACTGAGAAATACGATTCTCGATATGATTACCGGTACTCAAATACAAAAGTAATTATAGTAATCAAAGTAACGAATACTGTAAATGATTACTTTATACAAAATACCTACCTACTGAGAAATACGATTTTCGATATGATTACCGGTACTCAAATACAAAAGTAATCATAGTAATCAAAGTAACGAATACAGTAAATGATTACTTTATACAAAAGTAACGATTTGTAACGAATACTCGAAAGTAACTATAATCAACATCACTACGATCAACCACTCTTGGTAGGGAATGGATTAGAAACATTTATAGAAAAGGAAATGCGAGTAAAAGTAAACATTAATGAAGCAAGAAAGCTGGGAGACAAAATATATTTTGTAGAGATTGATAGCAAGACAGAAAAGATCAAAGTAATGCAAAATAAGATGAAACTCAAGCAACTGAGAGAAAGAATATACATAAATGATGATCTGACGAAGGACGGATAGGGAAATAATTGCCAAAATAAGAAGAATTGCTAAGGAAGACAAAATCAAAGGAAATAGCACAAAAACAGGATACCAAAGACTGACAATAAACAATAAATTATGGAAATGGAATAAAGAAAAGGAGCAGCTGGAAAGAATAGAGAAAGACATTGCAACAAAATAGAATTAAATGCAGTATTAGGAGACCCAACAAAGATGACCCGGCAAAGAAAACGGAAACAAGAATCGAAAAATAATAAACGAGATAATGGCAATAGAGAAGAACTCGTTAAAATACCGACGTGGAATATAAGAGGATCATTCCAGGAAGGAAAACTGAAGCATCTAGTAAACGAAGCCAAAAAATATAAATTTGATCTTGTGGCAACAAGAGACTAAGAAACTTTGACAGGGCAGTTAGGAAATAGATGGCTGTATAAACAGTGGAGGCTGTTAAAAGGCTTCCTTTTTTCCAGTAACTCTCGCATTCCTTCTCCTCAATTCGTTTTTCAACCTACAAACAATCCAATATCCGTATTTTTCTGCCATAATTTATTATTTATTAAACGTAAACAAAAAAACCATATACAAACTTCACGAATTGCCAAAACGTTGACCCCCAATTATACAGCGCCGCCAAGCGGGAGCAACGGCGTACATAACTGCCATTAGAAACAAGCATTACGGCGCGGTAAATTTGAATCACTCCTCTTGGTTAAAAAGCAAACAATAATAGAAAAAGGACATTTGTTAGACTCTACGCTGGAAAACCTAAAAATTTTTATTAATACTGGTTCATCAGAAGAAAGCTTTTCTAATCATGAAGACAGTGATTCAAATTCCGGAATAGATATCTCAGAATTATTATCCGAAGAAACGTAACTAAACCATTATTGCTTATAAAATAAATAGATTATAATTAGTAAAAATAAACTACTTTTTTATAAACAAAATGGCGCCCGAAAATCGTGTTTTTTTTTTCAATTTTTGCTCTGTAACTCCATTGATTTTAACTTTACACCAAAAACACTCCAATAAAAATTTACCGTAATAAAATTCTGCATAGAGACATGTTTTTCCCGATTTACTTCGACGAAAATTTTACTCGGAAAATAAGGGTTGTTCCAACAAAATCTTTAATTTTCAACTAAAATTTTAGCTAAGTAATTATTTTATCAATAATTAAATAACTTGGTGATATAAAAACTCTTTTGGTCTTGGTATAGATTATATTTCCAGAAGCCGATTGAAATTGAATGAACCGTTTAGCAACAAATTGTTCATTAAAAATTTACGGTCGATATGATTTTTGTATAAAAAGGCACTAAACCCATCTAATGTACTTCAAAAGAATTAAAATTATACTATTTACGCGGCCTCAGGAATATTTTAAAATTATAAACAATTTTTTGGCTTATAAACAAAAATATAATTTCTCCTTAACTAATATATTAAATTAAATTATGAAAACGGTATTAGAAAGAACGGGACAGGGTGCTTCTTTTAAAAGAAAAAACGTTTAATTGCGATGAGTTGTTCCCGAGATACAACCGGTCAAACTTGACCGGCATGTACGGCGAAGATATAAACAAACAATAGGATGGTAGCTTTCGAACCATCACCTGTTTATTTCAGTCCTCTTTCTCCACACAAATTTTTATATCTTTAAACGACTCATAACATATATTATAATAATAAAAACTATCGGTATTACGAGTAAAAAATACCACAATTTCAATCAAAATCAGGTTGGAGAAAATGGAATCTCAAAGTTCAATATCAGTACACGTTAAAAAAATGCATTTCCTCAGCTTCCCATGGAGCAATTTTCTTCATTTTTTTGTTTTTAAGTAACTCAAGTAGAGCCATGTAACTAACGCATTATTAAATGTCAAAGTTGCTTTTGTTTTGTTATAATAATTTTATTTATTTATTTTAACAAATTTTTAAATTTGTTAAAATGATTTAATTTTTAAATTTGTTTAAACAAAGATTGTTTAAATAATTATACGGCTTTCAAATGAGAAAATTTGTATTTTAAACGTCAAAGGGTACACTTGTCGCCAGTTTATCTAAAAAAATTCTACAACTGGAGAAATATGTAGAATTATAAAACATATTATTTTCTTATAAATAAATTAATTTATTATAACAAAACAAAAGCAACTTTGATATTTAATAATGCATTAGTTAGATGGCTCTATTCGAGTTACTTATAAACAAAAAATAACGAAGAAAATTGCTCCATGGGAAGCCGAGAAAATGCATTTCTTAACGGATACCGATTTTGAACTTTGACATTCCATTTTATCCAACCTGATTTTTGATTGAAATTTTGCTATTTTTCATTCGTAATACCGATAGTTTTTATTATTATAATAGATATATAGTATGAGTTTATTAGAGATATGAAAATTTGTGTGGGGAAAGAGGACTGAAATAAAAAGGTGACGGTTCGAAAATTGCCATCCTATTATTTATATCTTCGCCCTACATGCCGGCCAAGTTTGACCGGCTGTATGTCAGGAACCAGTTATCACAATTAAACGTTTTTTTTAAGAAGCGTCCTGTCGCGTTCTATCCAGTACCGTTTTCATAATTTAATTTAATATTTTCCGATATATTCTATTTGTTTATAAGCCAAAAAATTGTTTATAATTTTAAAATATTCCTGAGGCCGCTTAAATAGTCCAATTTCAATTTTGTAAAGTGCATTAGATATGTATAGTGTCATTTTATACAAAAATTATAGTTACATATTCTTATGCATCATAATTATTGTGGTTATTATATCGACCGTAAATTTATAAAGAACAATTTAATTATTGCTAAACTGTTCATTCAATCTGTTCCATCTGCATCTGGAAATATAATATATACCAAAAGAGCTTTTATATCGCCAAGGTATTTAATTATTGATAAACTACCTAAAATTTTAGTTAAAAATTAAAGATTTTGTTGGAGAAACCCGCATTTTCCGAGGAAAATTTTCGTCGAAGTAAATCGGGGAAAATATGTCTATGCAGAATTTAATTACGGTATATTTTTGTTTGAGCGTTTTTGGTGTAAAGTTAAAATCATTGGAGTTATACAGTAAAAATTGAAAAAACACGATTTTCGGGCGCCATTTTGTTTATAAAAAAGTAGCACACTATCTGCGGACTTTGCATACCTATATTATTAATATATAGAATCATAAGATTCGATTTCAACAATTAAATTGCTGGTAAATACCTTTTCCTTGTATTTTGCTAATTAGCCCAGAGTATAAAAGAAATGCTTTATGACGCATCACCCTCTTACCTTTTACTTGTTATAAAATTTAGTTCTGCTCTCGTAAGAAGACCAAAACCAGCATTTCTCACATCGTCCACAGATACAAATATACAATTATTGTCTGCTTCAAATGTTGGTATCATTTTTCCGTGTACAGTATAAAGCTCTTCACTTTCAGAAACATAAACGTCATCCATGGCGGGACTGTAATAATAAACATTATTAATAATGATTATACTCAGATAGAAAAAGAATTAACATAAAGTAAAATTAAGTATGCGTAAGATAGAGAACACTTCGCTCATCCCCGGAAGCAAAGTGTCACGACTCAAAAAACAATATTTTTCAGGAGAGACAAAAATGGATTTTTTTAAATCTTAATTTAGCTGTCAGTTTTAAACGGGAACTCCTAAAAAATTTTTAAATTAAAAACGAAGAATATAAATAAATGAATGTTTCTAATTTTGTAAGAAGTATAAAACCAAAAAATCTATGTTATCTCATTTAACAAAGAAAAAACGATGAACTTTTGAGGTATGTCACTTTTCTTGAAAAATGCTGGTCACTTTTTTTAAACATTAACGAAAAAGACCTAGGACACTTCTCGAAATACAACGGTTTTCATGATAAATAACGATACGTTCACGTTGATCGTCAGAGCATATCCTCAAAAGTGTCTCATAAAAATAACTACATTTTTAGACGATTTTTCGCAAATAACTCAAAAAGTAAGTAATTTGTCGAAAAAAACGTCAGCAAAAATATAGCCCGTAACAAAGTAAAAAAATGATGCACGCGTGAGGTCTCTGGACCTCGTAGAACAAGAGTTAAAGCCAATGAAAAATGGTGCATATTCGCCAAATTTCAAATAGAATATTTCGACTTGAAACTTCCAAAAAATTAAGCACTTTTTGGGGAAAATCAATTATAACTTTTTTAAAGTGTTTAAAAAACCTTTATTTCTGTTTTTATAAAAAGTTTCTAGCATCAAATTTAAGCAAGTTACGCTCAAAATAAAGTTGGTCCCTTTTGTTTTGGCAAAAAAAATCGGGAAGACCACCCCCTAATTAGCAACTTAAATGAAATTAATCGTTACCGCTCCACAAATTATTTTACTTATGTTCTGTTTATATGATCTGTAAGTTTCATCGATTCAAAGCGCTTATTTTTGAAAAAAATTGTTTTTAAAGTAAAATTTTTCTTCTTCTTTCTCGAAACTCCTTATGCCCCTCAGGGGCGTCGGAGAAGTAAAATTTTTAAAAATTTTAATTTTGAAAAATATGCTTTTTTTAAAATAACTTAAAAATTGTTATTACCAAAAATCTCTAAAAACAAAAAAAAGTCAGCATTGCTTTTCTGAATATCCTGTATTTTTTGTTTTTCTGTAAGACAAAAATTGATTAAGATTTGGTGTTTCTAAATTTGCATACATTCGTGATCAGTGACTCGTTCAACCCCTTTTAACTAGAACCCTTTCAAAAATAAGGACTTTAAACCGATGAAAGCTACAGATCATATAAACAATACACTTGTGAAGTCGTAACGAATAAGTTCATTTAAGACACTAATTAGGAGGTGATATTCCCGATTTTTTACCAAAAAAAAGGACTAGTTTTATTTTGAGCGTAACATGTTTACTTTTGACGCTAGAAATTTTTGTTATAAAACAAAAATTAAGCTTTTTTTAAACACTTTAAAAAAGTTGTAATGAGTTTTCCCCGAAATGTGCTTCATTTTTGGTTATTTCACGTTAAAGTATTCCATTTGGAATTTGACGAATATGAACCTATTTTTCATTAGATACAACTCTGCTTCTACTAGGTATAGAGACGTGGTATATACACCATTTTTTTAAAAATATTTTACAGGCTATATTTTTGCTAAGAATGTTTTTTTGGACAAAATACTTACTTTTTGAGTTATTTGCCAAAAACCGTCTAAAAGCGTGGTTATTTTGTTGAAAAAATGAACATATTCACTGGCAAATAACTCAAAAAGTATTGACTTAGTGACAAAAATCTATAGAATAAAAGTTATTTAAAATTAGTCAGTTTATACATTTCCGGACTTACTTTGGACGAATATTTTTTCGCTCCCAAGAGGGGGTGAAAACCACCCCCAGGGCAAAAGCACATATCGGCACAATATCACTTTTTTCTTTGACTTGTTAGCTATGTGTGTGAAAAATTTCATGTCAATCCAAGCGGTTCTTTAAAATTTAGTTTTACCGTTAAAGAACGTACTATTGTGGATTTTGAAGATAACCAGTTTAATACTTAGACCAAATAAAAAGCACCGCTAGTGGTTACCCTGTCTCTCTCTGGGGCAGCACACCAAAGGAGAGAAGAATGTATAGCAACCATATTACGTCGAATACAATAACGTCACCGCATTCTTACGAAGAAAGGACAGAGGAGGAGGATGAAGGCCCGCAAGGCGGGGGGGGGGGGCGACGTTAGGGGTCTAGGACATTTCGCCGTCGCCGTTTCGCCGTCGCCATTTCGTTGTTAGCATTCGTACTTATAATTTCGGGATGATCATTACTTGTATATAAGTTTTGAATGGTTTTCGAACGATTATATACTATCACTTTTGCATAATGAAGTTTTTTATTTTTGATACAGTAAAAACAATTGAACTTGAAATACCTTTTCTCAATATTGTTTATTTCCGGGAATCTGATAATAGTCATATTTATCTATTTAATAATGTATTCTAATTATACTCTTGTTTATTGTCCTTAATTTCCTTATTTAAATAATAAACATAATTAGGAGTCAACCACCCTACAATATGAAAATTTATCGACAGCTTTGGTAAGGTGCAGAAGGGTAGGGACGTTCATTATGAACAATTAGTTGCTGGGAATCTGCCACCCTTAAAAAGGAAAAAATATAGGGACGCGGATGAGCGAATTTTAAGATTAGTCCGAAACTTCAATGCCGATGGAGGTATTCTAGAATATCTTAAAGGACTTGCCCATAATTATGAAATGTACCTTTTTAAATATTTTTAATACTGTAAATATTTTATTTTTCAGACGAAAACAATGTATAGTTGAATACGAAAATATAACTTGGTTTTACTAGCAACATCAGCATTTTATTTACACTGACATTTAGTATAAAAAAAGTTAGTATGTTATCACGTTCTTGCGACATTTAGTATAAAAAAAGTTAGTATGTTATCACGTTCTTGTAAACTTAACCAATGCCGGGATGGCGACGGCGAAACGGCCGACGGCGAACTGGCTCGACGGCGAAACGGCTCGACGGCGACGGCGAAACGTCCCAGCCCGGACGTTAGGAGGGGCCCCTTAAAACCTTCAAGCTTAATACTTCTACATTTTTTAAAGGAGATCAAAATATATTTCCCTAATAAGCATCAAAATAGGGAATTTGGAAGGAAGTAATAAAGCAGGTAATTGACGTAACTCTAATGCCCGATTTCACCAACGATACCTAAATATTTAAGAATTACCTAAGTGGGTTTAGGTACTTCCTAACTCTAAAACGGATTTCACCATACGATAAGAATTGCCTAAACCGCTTAAGCATTACCTTACGTTAGGATACGGATTTCGATCTCCCTAAACTTTAGGTATTACTTATCGTTGACAGTCGGGTAATATTTTTACAATTTTGACTAATGTACTTGTGACGTTTGTCAATAATTTGCTTCTTACCTTAATTTTTCTGTTATTCTGTAATATTAGGTATATTATTAGTTAGTAATTTTGTATTTTCTTTTATATTATTAATATAATATGTGTTGGAAAATACAGAAAATCCTTTGGAGTTTTTTACAGGTCTGTTGACAAAATTATGTAGTCTACCTACTACCTAACAAACTAGTGTTGTGTTTCAAAAACCCATTCATGATATAACTAAAAGTGTGTCATTAAAAAATTAATAATAAAAAGTAATTTTCAGCATATTATATATTTTAAAATTATTTCAATAATGGCAATTCAACTAACTTAAATTTTTCGTCATATCTGAAATTTACAACTCTTTTCTTTTCCTCCATTTCACTGTACATATACAAATAACATACAAGACTATATTTATTATATACAATCTTAATGCACAAATAACTAACTACTAAATAAAATAACTATAACAGTACAAAACTGAATAAAACCAAATTGGTAAACAAACAATAATGACAAATAATCGAAAAAGTAAGAAAATGTCATCTTATTCTTCTTTTTTTTATCAAAAATAGTTCAAACGTACCCTAGGTGATACCTAGGAAAGCATTTCCTAGATAAGCAGTTCTTTTAGTTGTGAAATGCGATTGTTCCTAAGTATTGACTTAAGAAGTTCCTATCGATAAGAATTACTTAATAAGGCAACTGTTTAGGTATCGTTGGTGAAATCGGGCATTAATCTTTCTGGGTGCAATTTAGCGTTTAGTGGACATATTGGTAGTTTAGATGAAAGTGAATCCCAAAAAAGTAATTTTTTGTCGGTGGTTCTTTTACTAGCTAAATATGATCCTGTTTTAGCTAAATTAATCGATAAAAACAATAACTTAAAACAAATTACTTGAGCCCCCAAATACAAAACGAAGTAATAAATTTGCTGGCTGAAGTACTTAACTATGAAGTACTTAACATAATACCACTCAAAACATGATCAGCTTATGATAGGGGACAAGCGGGGATTTTTCCACTTCCATATATTAGATCTTTATACAGGGGAGCTCGTTAAGGGGGGCCCGAAAAAAAAATTATATCCTTAGAAAAACTCTAGATCGTCAGATTAAGATAAGGTAAGCTAAGTACATGCAGAACAGTGTACAGTATAAATTAAAGAAATATGGAACATAGCTTCTTATGACACAGTGTTTGAACTGCATTTGAGATAGTGGACCAATATAAAAGTTCCAGACATTAAAACCAGAAATCATAGCAACATTAACATTGGCATGTAGAAAATATCTTTGAACTAGAACCTCCTACTTCTATCTCTCTTTTTAGGAGTTTACTAAAATAGCGAGCCCAGCCGAATGAGCCGAAAGTAGATAATCGGACTTAAGGGTCCGCACCGCGCCAAGGAATATAACCGAACCGAGCCCACTACCTACATGCACAGACAAGGCGATTGCAGATACGCGGTACGAATGGGTTATTGTTTTTATAAGTTTTTGGATATGTATTTAAAACATATAATTTAACCTAAAATATTTATTTTAATATTTATAGTGCTAAATATTTCATGTGTATCTATTTATGGATAATGATGATTGGCATTATACATAACATTATGTATATTGTTCTAAAGCTATTTTTTGTGGCTAAATGGGAAATAAGCCACAATTTAACTTAAAAACTGATTTTGTTAACGTTTCGACCTCCACTTCGGACGTCGTTGTCAAAATACACAGTATTAATAAATTAAACAAAAATGTTGTTGCTTACTAAAAAAATTTCTTCTAATAATATAATTTATTCTAACTCATTCATATCGGCAATTATTAGAAGATTTTTTTTTACTAAGCAACATTTTTGTTTAATTTATTAATATTTTGTATTTTGACAACGACGTTCAAAATAAAAGTTAATAAAATATTTTTTTAAGTTAAATTGTGGCTTATTTCGTATTTAGAATAATAATAAATTACATAAACGCCACAAAGAAATAGCTTCAGACAATATTTTAGGTGAACAAATATGTTTTAAATAGGTACGTATCCATAACTTATAAAAATAAAATAATCTATTCGTACCGCGTATGCACAAAAAGCTAGAAGGATCTGCAAATTCTGCAATCGCTTTCTGCATGTAGTCACGTCGGTTCGGTTCTATTCCTTGGCGCGATCGCGATGCGGACCCTTAAATAGGAACCGGTCCTAATACCTGATTCTGACCTAGAGGTGGGCTAGAAGTATTTGCAATCATGTAACCGATCGTAATTTTTATCTGTGATTGTGATTTAACAGAGCAACAAAATAGTTGTATTTTAAACTCCTAATTAAAAATGTTCAAAAACATTCAACAGGTATTATTTTGTCTAGGTCATGATTATAAAATTAGGTCTGTTAGAATGAGAAACAATTGTATTCAAAAAGTAGTTTTTGTAATGAAAATAATATTGCATTAATAAATAATTTGATGTTTTTTTCATTGTCTTAATATTGTTATTAGAAAATCTAACAGGAGCATAGGCGCCAAATTTCGGGCCAATACTTTCTCAATGCATTCATTTTTTTCGAATTTTAAGAAAATAATAAGTATTTTTAAAAAATATAAACGCAGAATGAAAGATTACATTATTATCGAGGGCCGAAAGTCCATTAGAATAAACAAAGTGTCATTTGAATGAAATATTTGAAATTAAAAATCACACTCAATTTTCTCTTCTTTTTACCGCTGTAACTTATTAAATAAAATACACATTATAGAAGTTTTCGGGGACTTTCAGCACTCGGTAATTATGTAATTTTTTATTCTGCGTTTAAATTTTTCAAAAATACTTACTAGTTTTCTTATAATTCGAAAGAAATAAATGCATTTAAAAAGCATTGTCCCGAAATTTTGCGCCTACCCTCTTAAAAACGAAATAAAAAGTAAACTTTAAATACCAGTATTTGCTACAAATACTGATTAGTTACTATTTGTTACTTTTAAATTAAAATTTCAGAATAGCAGCCTTTTAACTTTTTTATAATTAACTCGAGTTCTTCAATCAGAAATAATTAGACTAACTTTGGAAATAACCGTTCGCAAGGCACTGATGTTCCAATGACACTAAGTCGTTCTTGAGCTACTTGTGCATAATAAGGAAAAATATATTTATTTTCTCTCCGCCATTTTAACGAATCTTCATTTTGCGGCAACCGATCGCATTCCCTAAATCTTTGCATTTCTATTATTGCCCTGCTTGTCGTAGTGCCTCGTGGCTGATCCTGCGATCCCATAATATCATCCGGATCTGCAGATGTTTTCTCATGTTCTAATAAAATTTGAGTCGTAAATCCTTTATCTTTTTGTTCCATTCCAAGTTTTCCTGCAATAAGAGCGATTCTATTTTCTGTGCTATTTCCGCATTTGTTGGATTCTTAAAAGGAATTAGTCGAAACCTTATTTTGCAAAGAAAAGTTGAAATCGACAGTTTATCAACAGTTTAATAAAATTCCACTCATACATTGTTGAACTAGTGTTTACGTACATATTTGTTATGCTTATAATAGCCTTAACAATTTCTTTTAGCTGAATAAATCTTTCCAACACATAAATTGTCGAATTACAACATGTGGAAACATCTTGCAGTAATTTGAGAGGATTCCCGTTTCCTGGATTTTTTGAAAATCTAAAAGTTTAGCAGTTGCTTGTAGAACTCTTTTTAAAGTGGCTAATGGTATTTTTATTTTGGTTAAATTTTTAATGATTTTCTTATATCACTTTTGATAACAAAATCTGAGGTAGAAGTCGAAACGTCAATAAAATCATTTTTTTAAGTTAAATTGTGGCTGATTTCCTCATCCTTTAAGCCATCGTTAACAATAAAGTTTATTTATTGTGTGTGCAAAGCATCCAAAATGTTTCATTTTCACATCATTTTGTGTACCACCTTTAACATTTTGTATATTATAGGAAACAATAATGTATTAAAATTTTGTTTTCTATGTTCTCTAAGTTTTATAAGACAGCTTTATCTTACAAATATTGCATGATGGATAATTATCATCCACTTATATAAAAACGTTCCATAAACTACTAAATTTTTCTATTTTTGTTTGGCACTAATGGCATGGTATGCGTTCTAATAGCAAACCCAATTTTGTAATAGTGACCTTAATAACACGTGTAGAATTTTACGATGGTCCATAGTGGTAACACTTTTTATTAGGAGTTTAACATACGAATATTTTGTTGCTCTGTTAAATCACAATTGAATCGGCCATTGTGAAAACAATCTAAGACCATATTTTGGGTAAAATGACGACGCTTTTCAACGCCATTAAATTTACATATAAATATATACATAAACATTTAAACTTTTTTTGCCTTTCAGAAAGATTCATTTATAACCCATAATACTTATATAAAATATCCAACTATTAATGAAAATATTTTTACGTTTCCTTAAAAGTATTTTACACGTTGTAACATGTATTGTTTTTACAATGACTGATTCAGTTACAGACAAAAATCACAATGAATAAAATATAACTGTAACGTAATTTAGCCCACCTCTAGACTCGTTCGGCTGATTTAAAACAGACTGAAATGGTAAATGTAGGCGGGCTTTTGGATTTGCGTAGCTTAGTTCAGAATCCAGCAGTCGACTGAAGTATTGGACTTGTATAATATAATAATTATTTGAAAATATTTTGTTGGCTAGCCGCCTAGAGCCGAAATACATGTATTGGCTATGATCCCTTTAAAAATCGGTGGACCTGTATACACGAAATTTTAGATTTCAAAAATTTGACGGGTTGAGCGGGGCTAAGAAAATGGGTGAGCCACAAAGTTTCACAAGAAAAAAGCGAATATTTCGAGAAAAACGTCAGATCGAAAAACTAAAAAATACGTGTCGAAAATCACATCGAAAAACTGGAAAATATACGTATTCAATATTTTTAAAAATCTATCGAATGACGCCAAACTCGACCCCCCACGGAGGTGAGATGGGGGGTTACTTTAAAATATTAAATAGGAGCCCCATTAAAAATAAGTAACTCTTATTCGAGACATTTAATCGGAAAAACGATTATTGGAAATGGAAAATTAAATTAATAATAGAAAGTCCCCACTTAAATGCAAAACTTTACTTAACTTTTTTTGGTTTTAGGACCTAATCTTCACAACCCAATACGTCCCCATAACGCTCGAGTAACTGCAAATTTAGCATACTTTCCTCCCCTACTATTAGTTTTAATTTCCGGTACGTAAAAATAACTTGGGATGAACATAATTTACCTTCCAAAGTAGAAGTCGTTGAAAGTTTTTTGGGATTTATTCGCATGTTAGACCAAAGTGCAAAGGTCTTGTAAATAAAATTTTAAAATTTATACAGTCAAAGCACCTTTCGGTACACAACTGCAGAGGAAAGGGATATGATGGGACAAGCGTTATGAGTGGTGTATATTCAGGCGTACAAAGGCGCATAACTGACATTAAAAAAACAGCTTTCTATGTTCATTGTGCATCCCATAATCTGAATAATCTGAACCTAGTGTTGAGTGATGCTGTTGCTGGTGTACAGGAGTTGTTTTTTACGACATAATTAAGAGATTGTATGTTTTTTTAGTGCAAGTATTAAAGTTATTATGTACTATTATTACTTTGGATTCATCGCCAACACTTAAAAGATTTTGTGAAACCCAGTGGTCAATGTGGTCATCCAGACATGATGCTGTTATGGCTTTGCTTCGAGCTTTCCGGCAATAATGAAATCTTTAACGAAAATTTCATTGCTATCTAAAAAACGATGAAAAATTAGAAGCTTATGCATTATTAGAGCATATAAATAATTTTGAATTTACCGTTAACGTTACTATTCGATCTAAAATACTAACTTTATTAATCTAACGAAACTTTAACAGAAGCAGCAGGAATACAGAAGAAGTGAGATATACCGGATTTTAAAAATAAACCAGTAAAACGTATAAAAAAATTTACAATGGGCTCAGCTGCGACGAAAAAATAACTTGTAGCAAAAAAAGTTTTGAAGTTTATGTTTTCAATGATTTAGTTATAATGTTGCAACAACTTACTAATACGTTTGTCGTATTAAGAGACATGTATATAATAGGTTTTCATGTCTATTCAAAAAAATCTATTAACACTAACTTATGAAGACTTATTAAAGAAAGGCCAAACATTGTCATTTACATATATTTTAGTAGTTATGTTATTAGTTGTCGTTATGTTTATACTACGGGGGCCCATAAAAATTGTCGCGGGGGGCCCCAATCTTCAGCTACGCCACTGATGAAGTCTCTTCTTTACAATTTACGGCTCATTTCTACAGAAAATCCCCACAAATCTATAAGTCTATTATTTTATTGTAGACTTTTAGTATAATAAATTTAGTATAACATACTTGGAACTTGTATCGTTGATCTCTGGTTTTCTCCGGTTTTCTTCTGCAAGCGTAACTCGCCAACCATACGAATTGTTCCTTAAAGCGTTAACAGCTGCTATAGTACACCTACAAAACATATCTATATCAAAAAAATTGAACTATATATAATTTTTTATACTTACGTATTATTTTCTAAATAAACTTTTCCGTATCTTCCTTCTGGATCTATGTATATCTTTTTGATTTCGCCGAATTGGGAGAACTCTCTTCGGATAGAACCCTAAAAATATTTTAATTAAATCAGATACAGGTTTGGCTATCAAAAAACAGAATAATAGAAAATAGAAGAACATATAACAGAGCTACTTCAGAATTAAAACATACATTTTCGAACAGTAAAAATGAAAACATTCAGAATTACTTAGAATCTCTAAACCCAACGGAAGACTCAGACTACGCACTAAAAAAAGCTTAAACAATCTCAACAGTTTAATCCTCTAATCAGAAACGGAAATAAATGGGCAAGAAATGACAAAGAAAAATCAGTAGTTTTTATTGAACCCTTAAAAAAAGTATTCCACCCATACGATCCGGAGCAGCATTCAGAAGATAAAGAAATAGACGAAACACTAAATGCACCCTTCCAAATGGGCCTGCTGATAAAAAATTCTAGTAAGTGAAACCAAAAATATAATTATGAACTTACATTAACAAAGCACCGGGATATTATCTTTTCACAGGAAGTGTTTCATTAATCTACACCTAAATGCTTTAAATTATTAACATAAATCTTCAAGGCCTTCCTCAAAGTTGGATATTTCCCAAGGATCTGGAACGTAGCACAATTGCCAAAATATGCACAAAATAATTGCCAAAACAGTTGCCAAACCAGGCAAAAAATTAGAAGTTACCTCCTACCGACCTATTAGCTTGCTATCAACATCTCCAAAATTTTCAAGAAAATATACGCCAAAAAGCTGAAGGCGATAACAGAAATGATGTACTTAATTCCATACTATTAATTTGGATTCCGAAACAAACACGGTACCATGGCACAAGTACATAGTTAACAAGCTTAACGATGACTTCCAACAAAAACGTTACTGTTCTGCTGCCTTTATAAACCGGGAGATATTAACAGAACTTCAACCACGATTTTCTAAATCCTGCCCTTTGTAATACTGGAAGGTTAGAAAAAATACTTACAATTTATGGAAAAATCCACGGGTTTCCTGTGACATTTTCTTGTGAAAATTATATTTTTCATGAGGAAAAAAAAATGGGGAGTTGCGATTAATTTCTGAGTCCTGCCATATCCATAGAATGACAGGATACTATCAATTTTATGAAAAAAATTTTTGGGCAGGAGGGTTGCAAAAGGACTAAGGGAGTATATAGATATACAAACATGTAATGAAAATAATGAAATTTTCATAATTTTCTGAGTCCTGCCAACTTAATAAATTAAACATAATTATTTAAAAATGATCGAAAAAAATGTTGGCATGACGTCTCCTAATGTTTAACTGCACTTGTCCCTTTTAAAATTTTGTGGAAAATTTTCACCCTGGTACCGTGATTTTCTGTCATAAAATAAATTTTATTATAAAATAAATAATTTAAGTAGACATTATTTAAAATGACAGGATGTTTATTACACCTTTTTTCCTATACATAGTTTTGTCTGTAAAATTATTGCTGGTTGTTATACAAACATATTCATATCACCACAATTTTTTGAGTCATGGCATGTCAAGTATGCTTAAAAAACACTAATCTAAAACCGTTTACAACGTGGCAGGATAATCGCAAAGATATTTAATACATAAAAATTAATTTTTATATCGTTAAAACAATCGTACGGTATTAAATATTATTTTCTTGAGTAATGTCTCGGATTTTTACACAACTTTCAAATCTAATACCAAACTGTAAGACCTTTATTTTAAGCGATTAGATCATATTTGTATCTACATAAGTAAACGTAATAAAAGTAATAGGAAGAAAATCAATAATTTTACAATTAATTGGTTATAGTAGGGATTGTACCTATTATACAGGGTGTCCAGACACTCTTCTAACAAAAGAAGCCCGGAGATTCCTCAGATAATTTTAAGAAAATTTAACTCAATTCACCTATACTCCGTCTACCGAACAGACGGAGTAATCGCGTGAACAAAATCACAATATTTCTTCAAAATACCTTAACTTACGCCCTTTTACACAATACCGATAGCAAGGTATTCGGTATTGGTGTTATCGATATTGTGTACAAGGGCATGAGTTAAGGTATTTTGAAGAAATATTGTGATTTATTTAAGTGATTACTCCGTCTCTTCGGTAGACGGAGTATAGTCCGAAAATGCTTCCTAAGGAAGCTAAAGCTCTTTAAAGATGGCGTATTGTAATTATTTTTTTAAAATAGCTCCAGAACACTTCTATTTAGAAAAACGAAAATTGGTACACCTATTTATGTTTCAGAGAAGAATCGATTCCATCAACTGTCAATTTTTAGTACCGGTCATAGGCGTCCGTTTAGGGTAGGGAAACGGATATTTTATCGCATTACTTTTCTGTGTTTAACTTTTAAGCATATTTGACACTGGATTATTAAACTATGGGGTATTCTTGTACTAAACGGTACTCCTGCTTTAAGTCGGTAGGATACGCCAGATTCTAGAAAAATCGATTTGAAAAATTTTACGGTTTTTGAATTTGAAAAAAAAAAAAAAAATAAAAAAAACTATTCAGAAAAACGAAAACCGGTAAGTTTATTTCTCGTCCAGAGATGAATCGATTTTATCAATTGTGAATTTCTAGTATCGGTCATAGGCGTCCGTCTTGGGTAGATCAACGAAATTTCATAACTTGCTTTAATTTTTAAGCATTTTTGACAGTAGAGTATTAAATTATGAGGTATTCTAGTACTAAAAGTTACTCTTGCTCTAAGTCGATAAATACACCGGTTCTATTTTTATTTTTTTATTCAAATTTTTCTTAAGTTCAAAATACGAAAAATTTTAAAATTGATTTTTCTAGAAAACGGTGCATTCTACCGACTTACAAGCAAGAGTACCTTTTAGTACTAGAATACCTCACAATTTAATAATATAGTGTCAAAAATGCTTAAAAGTTAAAGACAAAAAAGTTATGCGATAAAATAACCGTTGTCCTACCCAAAACGGACTCCTATGACCGGTAATAGAGATTCGCAATTGATGGAATCGACTTATCTCTGGAATATAAAAAGGCGGACCAGTTTTTGTGTATCGAAATAGAAGCGTTCTGGAGATATAAAAAAAACTAATTACAAGGCGCCATCTTCAAAGAGCTCTAGCTCCCTTAGGAAACATTTTTGGATTAGGTGGATTGTGTTAAATTGTCTTAAAATGATATTAGGAATCTTAAAATTATATACAGGGTGTTCGCTTTAAAAAAACATAAGTTTGTGTTGCCCTGTCAATACGGGTAGCCCTGTATATTAGAAAATATTTTTAAATTATGATCCTATCTTTGCCCCACGTTTTACCTAAATAACTTTTTTTCGTATCTCTTACGACAAACGAGTAATTTGACTTCACACTAATGCCCCACCCTGTATACGAAATAACTAAGAAACCATCCTGCCTCTTTGTAAATAGACTTATATTAAGATTCTTGAAACATGCAAAATGGCATGACTCAGAACAACGTGGAATTTTTCACAAATTTTCTTACAAATCTAGGACGCCTGCCGTCTTACTAGAACCGTTTAACCTTCCTGCCGAGTACCGAAAAAGTATTGATTGCATTTGAGTATTAAAACTTTTTAAAGGCAGGACCCGGAAAATCACGGAATCAGGGTGAAAATTTTCCGCAGAATTTTCCAAGCGACAAGTATACTTAAACATTAGGAGACGTCATGCCAATATTTTTTTTTGATCATTTTGAAATAAATATGTTTAATTTATTTAGGTGGCAGGACCCAGAAAATCATGAAAATTTCATTATTTTCCTTACATGTTTGTATACATATATACTCCGTTAGCCCGTTTGCAACCCTCCTGCCCAAAAAATTTTCTTCATAAATTCGATAGTATCCTGTCATTCTACGGATATGGCAGGACTCAGAAATTCATCGCAAACCTCTATTTTTATTTTTTGGGAAAATCTAGTTTTTACAGGAAAATGTCACAGGAAATTTGTGGATGTTTCCACAGATTGTAAGTACTTAGTCTACCCTTCCAGTATTGCAAAAGGCAGGACTGAGAAAATCGTGGCTGAACTTCTGTATAATATCTCCGGGTCTATTATTGATATGTCACAAACATTCGAAAGTTTAGCATATCTGCCTTAACAACATTATAACAATTTTTTGACCACTCGGATCGAAATCCACCCTCAAAATTCATAATCAACAGCCAAAAATACACAAAAAAACTTGGGTGATCCATCAGAATTGAAAAGGTCACAGTGACCTACATGGCTGACACCTAGACTAAACGAACGACTAATCTATCTACAATTTGCAAATATACACTAATAGTGTTGGTGACACAACCCCCTCCAGGCCGAAACCAAATTTTTTGAGTATTATGGACACACAGTACGTAAATCGTACAGCTGGACATAGGGAATATACATTGAGAGAATAGGGAACTTGCATATATTTTTAAATATTTAAAAAATATAAGGTAACATGATCATAAAACGCATGCATGCAAAAAAAAAACAAATATTGTTAACCCATAGGCTTATTACGAGACATTGAAAAAGCTATAAAATTCAAATTTCTTCAGAGGCGCGTAAACGGGTCTGACGTCACGACTCACGTCTACCTGCTAGATTTCTATGAGTCGACAACAAAGCCGCTAGGATATTTCGAAATTATTTACAAATTCATTCACATTTACTTAAAACTCTCATGTAGAAGTTGATTGTAAATAAAAGTTCAAAAAAGGTTGTTTTGGGGATTGTATTAATTCCATTTTAATCATATTATTTAATTGGAAATTCCAAGGTATTTGTGTTCTTCTATAGTTCCATAATGAGTATATTTAGTTTCAAACTGAAATTGATCATTTTGAGTGCTACTTTATAAAGTAGTGTTTTTAAATGTATAATATGACTGACTAGGGTTTTTCAAAAAGTTAATCTGACAATCTACAGTAGTTGATTTCTTCATGGTGGCAAATTTGATAAAAAGCAGTGAAAGTTATTCTATTGGAGAAATGCGAGAAGGCAAATAAGTAGGTACCTATTATAAGTATTATTAATAAACACGTTTAAATTGTTTATAACAATAGTTTTTAGTTACTCTGACTTTTATTACTAAATTTGTTTATTTTTAAGTTATTTTTATTTTCTTTCTTCTTTGTTATGAATTTAAAATATTTATAAATTATAGGTTTTAGTTTTGTTTATTACAAAATATTACGACCAGAAGTACATATATTTGGAACATTTAATAACCAATAGACAACCAAATAACCAATGTTACAATGTACAATGCAAAAGTACAGTTGCAAATAATGTTTCTATTTAAAAAAAGTGTTGATTTTGCGTACCAGATACACACTTTAAAAATAACTCAAAATTTACTTATATTTGGATAGAATAGGACGCAGATCTTATCGACAGTTTGATTAGTATAGCACAAGACTTTTGGAGTGTAAATATTTTCCCGCATCTATTTGGATCTGATAATTATTAAAAATAAATGGAATAAAAATTTCATATTTTAAACTAAATATATATTTATATATTATAATAAAACATTCTTTCTTTTTCTTTTTATATAAGTAATTTTTTAGTAGTATCTATGTACTTACATTTTTTAAGAAATATGATATTAATGTAGGTATTTAATTTTGTTCAAACTTTATAATATAATTTGGCATTTGAGATACCTATGTTGTAAAATAAAAATGTAAATTATGTTAAACATAAATTAAAAATAATATTATGAATGCATGAAAATCTTTACAAGATATTATCTGCA
The DNA here is from genome assembly GCF_917563875.1 of Diabrotica virgifera virgifera. Classification (NCBI taxonomy): domain Eukaryota; kingdom Metazoa; phylum Arthropoda; class Insecta; order Coleoptera; family Chrysomelidae; genus Diabrotica; species Diabrotica virgifera. The sequence continues at coordinate 178,370,721 of NC_065446.1, forward strand.
GAGTGCACGTCTGGCACTAGACAGTAGCCAAACGAGAACAGTGGTAAATATCATGGTTGGTGACGTCAGACCCAAGCGCGCGCTTTTAAAGTTGTTTGAAACGGTAATTTCGGGCGCGAAATTATAATCAGTTGTTGTACGTACACTATTAATTGTTAAGACGTAATATTTTGAATTTATCATTTTTAAACATAAATTAACAATTTTATGCAAAAATATTTTTATGTACAAGTTCCCTATTGTGGCAACTGCGCTAACCTGTGTTAGTTGAAGCTTCTGTTCAAGTAGGCTACCTACGCTACGAGTTTTTGGTGCAATAGAGCTGTTAGAACGAATAGAATGAGTGAGTTTTGAAGCAAGGCTGTCCATAAATAAATCAAAAACAAAGTTTATGATTAATGAGTTAATAATTTTACTTTAATTTTTAAAATATTTTTTATTTAAAAACTAATTTCAAAACTAAACAGTTTTCCCATTTCCTTAGGCCAAAAATAATTAGCTACTACATTGTCATATTTTGACGTTTATTTGTGTTCAATCGAAATGAGTTGTTAATTTTGAGGTTAATGCTCCTTAATACTAACAACCATATTTGTCATCGAGAGAGCTCAGTTGCCACAATTATCTCAATATAATACAATGTATGTATTTATGTATCTAAATATGTACAATGTATGTTCCCTATGTCCAGCTGAACGATTTACGTACTGTATATAATAATAACCTATATATTTCCTGCAGCCGATTTTGATGATATACATAGTTATAAACAAATGAAGATCAAAAAACGGTAAATTTTCGCTTTTTTCGTCTATTACCAAAAAGTTAAGCATTTTAAACAAACTTGAGAGTAAGTAACTCATAAATCATATAAAAAACTTCAATATGGCGTTCGCTGAATATGTCTATCCTTATCGGTTGCTTAGAAAATTGCAAAATAAATCATAAATTTTGAGTTTTTATAAATATTCATAACTTATGTAAAAATTAACTTAGAACCTTCTTATTACACGGAATGCTGAGACTTCTGGTGCTTAAATCATACCCTAAATTTCAAAGCAATCGGTCAAATAGTTTAAAAGTTATTTAATTTGTTTATTCCAAATTAATTTTTTTTGCAACACTATAAGTCAGGAAGAACAAAGCAAGGAACAGAACAGAATGGCGGAAAATCCTAGAACAAGCCAGGACCCAAAAAGGGTTGTCGAGCTACTGATGATGATGATAAGTCAGAAAATGATGTAGTTACAGTAATACTTTGGATAGTCTAAAGAAGAAGATTTAAACTATTAATTTAATTAAAAAAAATGACAATAAATAATTCTAAATATTGCAAAAATATGTGAATTAAAAAAAAGGGGCTAACTTCGTCCCTAATTGTCCTAAGACAATTGTTTTTCTTTCTAAATGTGTATAAAAATTCAGTCTTTCTAAATATGAAAAAATAGTTTTTCTACGGGCAACAGTTAAAAAGGTAAGGTTAAAAATTGCTTTTAAGTAAGCAAAAAATCGACATGTTCTTGCAAAATAATTTTACACTGTTTAAAATTACTTTTTGTCATTTTTTAAATTAAGTTAATAGTATAATAGGTCTGGATCCCGCGTATGAAAAAAAAGTTGATTAATAGCAAGCTGAAAATTTGTTAAAAATTTGGAACAGTCAGACCACGAAAACGGCACATTTATTTTGTCCGACAGAACAGACTTAAACTCTCCGAACAGAGATTAAAGTCTCATGCAAAAATCAGACTGCTATTTATCACCTGTCATAATTCCTGTAATTTGACACATTCTACATGTTCCACTCATTAAAACGCCCATTTGGTGATGAATAGCAGTCTGATTTTTGCATGAGAGTTTAATCTCTGTTCGGAGAGTTTAACTCTGTTCTGTCGGACAAAATACATGTGCCGTTTTCGTGGTCTGACCGTTCCAAATTTTTAACCTGTTCCACAATTAAAACTTCCCCTGTTACAGTATTCCCATATATCAAAGTTTGTCCGACTAGACACCCTTAAGCTATTAACAAATTTTCAGCTTGCCATTAATCAACTTTTTTTTCATACGCGGGAGCCAGACCTATAAATGTTCTTTCATAAACTGTCCGAAGTATTACTGTAACTTCATAGCAGCGTTGCCAACTGAATTTCTCTAGATTATCCGATGATCCTTCGAAAAAGATCCGTTTTGTCACAAAAAGATACACCGGTGGCGGATCCAGGAATTTTTTATTGGGAGGGGGGTCATGGATCTTGGGGGTGATTTAATTACTTTTCCCTGATGCAAGGTATTCTTACCACCCCTAGGATAAGTGGATTTTCAATTATTTTTTAGATGTGCCTATTTTTTGTTTGTCTGACAGCTCTCGGTTTTTCTTTTTTTAGGATTATTAAATTGATATTCATTTTCGTTTTTGGGGGGAGGGGTCGTGACCCCCTGTAATTAACATCAATGTTGCCAATGTTACTCTTTTATCTGACTACTTATTACAGAATAATTTTTAATCTACCGGATTTTCTGTTTTACCGTTTAATTTTAAAAATCTTCGTTTACAGATTTATATCTCATATCCTATCTCATTAATTTATGTATTTACCTAGTATTATTGTTTGATATTTAATTTAATTCATTTTTATTTGATTTTATTTAATTTTGTTTTTCTAAAACCGCGTTAAAAATGTAATTTTTAGCACTCCATAGGAGGGTTAAAGATGCTACTTTAAAGCGCTAGTGCTTTAAAATTTTTAAGGCACTGCAGTTAAAAGTGAATTGTCAAATTGTGAAACGTCAAAATATTTATATTTCATTTATTAACATTAATATTAATAGTACAACTTGCGCAATTTGAAAAAGTTGGTTTAAAAGGTTTTTTTAAATTTAATTTAAACTGTATTATTGCATTTTTAACACGTTTGTAGAAAAAAACAAGTTTATGTAACGGTATAATATTTTCGCTAAGAATTTTTAGACATTCCCCTCGAATGTAGACAACCAGTTCTACCTTTTACAGGTCATAGGTTTCATGGTTTCAGCAGTTAACAAAAATATTGTATTTTATAAATTTATAACGTTTAAAAAAAATGTTGTATGATATACGTGTTAAAAAGTATATTTTTAAGGCACTCATGTGAATTGCAGAATTCGCTTCGCTCATTCTCCAAACTTTCACATGCGTGCCTTAAAATTGTACTTTTAACACTTATATCATAAATAACTATTAATTTAATTTTATTTTATCTAATTTTCTTTAATTTTATTCAGATTTATTTAATTTTAATTAAATTGAATCAACACTTATATGGTTACTACCCCGAACCCAGTCAATAATAGAAAAAAATGTGTCACTTTATTTTTCCGAAAAACTGAACAATCACCATTAATGGATTCATAGGTGTTTTTACTTAGGGAAAAAATCAAACAAGATAGAACTTTTTATAAATTCATTAAGAAATGTATAATAAACAATTTATCAAAAAGTTCTACTATAAAAAGTGGGTGCTTAATTTTTGATTAAACAAATTAACTGCGAAAAGTTTATAAACATACCTCATATAAAATTGATAAAAGTTTATATACATATTATTATTGCATCTTAGATTTTAGATCATGCAGGGCTTTTTATAAAGAATAACTTTTTTTCGTAAAATTGACAATCAAAAAATTCCCATATGGTACCAAGTTACGCAGACACATTGTATAAGAGCTCAATTTTTTTTAATTTTCCAATTGTTACGCCAGAATTGGATTCAGCTTAAGTAAAAATGAAATAGAAACATTTTTGATCAAGGTACAAAGATTCACAGATATTGTTAAAATTGTTTATACAAAACAGCTTTTATTGTTTAAACAATTAATAAACAATTTGCGGCCAAATCTTTAACTAGAACTCTTTATTCTAACATTTATAAATTAAGAAAAATTAACGTATTATGTTTTAGAAAAATATAAGCTTGTTTGATTTTTTCCGAAATAATGCAAGTTTTCGATCTACATTGACTGCCCTATTTTTATGTAGGTGAATAAGTAGTAAAATCGGACGGCAGAATCCCTGTTTTTGAAATTTGAATTGGCTCAGTATGCCTAGTGGAAACATATTTGTGCATTCAAATAATTCGCACAGGTCCCTTTTGTCCCTTCTTATTTGTCCCTACTTAGATAATTATCATGAAAAGTATCAGATGTCGCTAACATTCATCCAATAGGCTATTTATAAAAATTGTGGTGGACCCCAAGAAAATAATTAATGTGTTGTTAGGAATATACGGATGAGAAACGGATTTTTTTTTAAGTTTATTTTTGTTATTAGTCGGTTGTAATAGATTGGTAGATACACTGAAAGATATACGCAAATATCCGATTTATTTGAAGAAACGAAGAAGATACGACAACTCTCAAAAATATCCGAAAATCGGATAATTATACGGCGATTGGCAACACTGCCTCATAGTTTTCTGACTTATAATGTTGCAAAAAAAATGAATTTGGGATAAACAAATTAAATAACGTTTAAACTATTTGACCAATTGCTTTGAAATTTAAAATATAATGTAAGTACAAGAAGTCTCAGCATTCCGTGTAATAAGAAGGTTCTAACTTAATTGTTACATAAGTTAAGAACATTTATAAAATCTCAAAATTTATGACTTATTTTGCAATTTTCTAAGCAACACATAAGGATAGACATAATCAGCGAACGCCATATTGAAGTTTTTTTATATGATTTATGAGTTTCTTATTCTCAAAATTTTTTTAGAATGCCTCACTTTTTAGTAATAGACGAAAAAATCGAAAATTTACCGTTTTTTGATTTTCATTTGTTTATAACTATGTATATCATCAAAATCGGCTGCAGGAAACATATACAGTGCTAGTCAAAAGTCCGTACCCCCCCTCGTATCTTTTGAACGGTTATACCTATAATAGTGAAATTTGGAGGAAGAAAATAAACGGACGTAAGCTTCTTAACTAGTCATGACAGGTGACGTAATAGTGACAGATGACGTTACAGAGCCACTGTGACCGATAATTTTAAATGGGACCTTATGACAAGTGATACCTCGTTTGAAAGGTATTGAAAATACCTATTCAGTCATACTAATTTTGTTTGAGTTTAAGCTAATTTTGATGAACAAATGAAATAAATATAAGATTGTAGTTTCGCATTTAATTAATAAAAATTCAAAATTCCGCCTATGATTACTTGTCAAACAGGTTGACGTTGACGTAAAAACTACTAGAGAATTAAAAAACGTCAACTTTTTTGCCAAAAAATTCATAGGCGGACATTTGAATTTTTATTAATTAAATTCGAAACTACAATATTATATTTATTTAATTTATTCACCAAAATCAAAATCAACCTAAACTCAAAAAAATTAGTATGACTGAATAGGTATTCTAAATACCTTTCAAACGAGGTATCACTTACCATAAGGTCCTATTTAAAATTATCGGTCCCAGTGGCTCTGTAACGTCATCTGTCACTATTACGTCACCTGTCATAACTAATTAAGAAGCTTACGTCCGTTTATTTCCTTCCTCCAAATTTCACTATTATAGGTATAACCGTTCAAAAGATACGAGGGGGGGTACGGACTTTTGACTAGCACTGTATGTTCATACTACATACTAAAAAAATTTGGTTTCGGTCTGGAGGGGGATGTGTCACGAGAAAAATATTATTTCTCTGGACTATAACAAATACATACCCGGTCGTCTTCGCCACCTGTCAATGGTTGGATCTTGCAGAAATGGGGCACACTAAAAAAAACAGTTAACATAATACCATGTCCAAAAAGAATGAAAAGTTATGCACATAAAAAAATAGAATATACAAAGAAATAAGGTAATGCATACAACACTGGTCATCTAGTCTAGTGTACTTGCGACAATCACTAATTGTTGTTTTTCATTTTGTTATATCTTGTGTTATACAAGGTTTGTCTTTTTAGTTTATTAGAGGGCGCCACTAATAAAGCCTTTCGACACAAATGTAATCTCAATCTTGATGACATAAATCCAGAGTTTCATTACGATACAACAAGTCATGTAGATACAGTGAATTTTTGACATTAGCAAGTCAATCGAAAAATGGATCTTAGCCGAGAACATTTTCGAGCAATAATTTTTTAACAATTTTCGGAGACGATTATCCCAACAGCAATGTCTCGCTGAAATGCTTTCTGTGTTTGAGAATGAAACATTTAAAACGATAGAAAACGTCTACCAGAACAACACAATAAAAGTAAAAGTGGAAGATGAACTAACTGACCCAATTGAAGCTGGCAATGGGATAAGACAGGGGATTCCTTGAGCCCTTTATTGTTCAACCTGATCATGGACGAAATAATAAAAAAAGTAAGAACTAAAAAAGGATATAGTCCATTAAAATGTTACATTTAGGTTGCATTTCTTAGACCAGTCAATTTTATTTTTTTAATGTGTAGGGGGGTTTAGTAGAAGCTTAAGTTCAAGTTTTTGGGGTCGCCACCCTTGTCCCCCGGCCGCCATATTGGAAAAAGTATCTTCTAAACTAGCAATCCTACAGAAAATTTAATTACACATAAAATTTAGCAAATTAAATTTTCTACAATTTTATATCTATTACTTTTTATCGTCAAGTGACCAACAAAAAAGTTATAAATAAAAATATGAGAACATTTTGTAAGAAGTTTCCTTTTGGAGGTTATAACTTTTTTCCGTTCATTTCACAATAAAATAACATCAGCGATTTTGTAGAGGATTTTTCAATGAACAATTTTCGCTATAAACGTGTTTAATTTTATTTATTATCTAGGTTTTACTGCGCTCCAATCTTGACCTGATTCTCGAATTCTCGTAGGAATACAATAAAAAAAAATACTTTTCTATCTATATATTAGTCGAGCGGCAGCAATCTTTATGCCGACCACGAAAATCAAATTTAAGGTGAATTACCAATTTTGGTCTATTTTTATGTTTTCGAGGTCGCTGAATCCGAATATGAAGTTTATTTTTATCTAGATTTGGTGGAACATATTCAAAAATCAAATTTTATACAAAAATGCCGAAAATCAATTTTGATGATTTTTCAAATTTACCTCGCTGTATCTTTGGTCGCTGTAAATATTTCCTTTTGAAAATTTTACTGTTTAATCTCTGAAGTATGTAGATAACAATGGGATTTGTCCTAAATATTTAAACACATTAAAAAAGGAGTTGTTAGTTTTTAAACATTTTGTCATCATATTTCGTTAGTTTCATGTTTACTTAAAAAAGTTGAGTGACAAACTTTTCAGTTTATAATTTTAACCAACACAACAATAAAATATAATTCATGAAGAAGTTTTTTGGAAAATTTTAAGTCAAAATATACAATAGGAAAAAAGTTATGTTACTTCATAAACAAGCGGCACACCCCAAAAAACGCTTATATCTCGAGATCCTGACCACGGTCTGGTGAATGGCTCAATTTTGATCATACTTTATGATTTTGATAACAAAAATTCGTTTTTTGCTCTTCTTAAGAGTTTTGCAATATGAGGTTGCGTCATTCTTCTTCTGAACCGGCGAATTTGTCCTCAAACAACTTCTTGGGCCGTTTCTATATATGCTTCGGGTTATAAGTTTTATAGTGGGGAGAAAGGTCAAAAACAGATTAATAATAGCATAGGAATGTTAAAATCATAATAAATTGTATGAATAAAAACTATATATATATATATATATATATATATATATATATATATATATATATATATATATATATATATAGAAAAGTAAGCCTAACTTTTGTTTTTATTATATCCCTATGAGCATTCGAGAATCTGGTCAAGTTTGGAGCGCTGTAACACCTATATAAATAAATATAATTAAACAAATTTATAGTGGAAATTGTTCGCTGAAAAACCCTCTACAAAATTGCTATAATGTTATTTTATTTTAAAATGAACTGAAAAAAAGTTATAACCTCCAAAAGGAATCTTGTTAAAATTTTTTTACATATTTTTGTTTATATCTTTTTTGTTGGTCACTTGACGATAAAAAGTAATAGAAATAAAATTATAGAAAATTTAATTTGCTACATTTTATGTTTAATTAGATTTTCCGTAGGGTTGGTAGTTTACGAGATATAGCGCGAAACCCCTTTGCACACCATTTCCAAGATGGCGGCCGAGGGACAAGGGTGGCGACTCCAAAAACTTGAACTTAAGCTTCTACTGATCCCCCCTACACAATAAAGAAATAAAATTGACTCCTCTAACAAATGCAAGGTACGGCTTAAAAATGTAACATTTTAATGGAGTAATACCAAATGGGAGAAAAACAACTTAATATAATCTGCTATGCGGACGATGCAATACTAATCTCTCAAAGTGAAGATGGTTTACAACGTATGCTGCACCAATTCAACATAATCGCCAGAAAAGTTAACATGTTAATTTCCTCAAAAAAGACAAAATGCATGGTTATAACAGCAGATCCAATAAGATGTAAATTGGAGCTGGAAGGTCAGATAATAGAACAAGTGATGGAGTTTAAATACCTAGGCATCACACTATCTAGCTACGGAAGGCTCGAAACAGAAGTGGAAGATCAAGTGAATAGAGCAAAAAGAGCCGCAGGTTGCCTAAATGACACAATATGGAGAAATAAAAAAATCGGAAAAGAAATGAAAGGCAGAATTTACAAAACCGTCATCAGATCAATAATGACATACGCGGCAGAAACACAACCCGACACAGAGAGGACAAAAAGATTGCTCGAAACAGCTGAGATGAAAACCCTTCGAAAAATCGATGGTAAGACTCTATGGGACAGAGCTAGAAGTACAGATATACGACGGAGATGCAAGGTGGATAACATTAATAACTGGGTAAGAAACAGAAGAATAGAATGGAATGACCACATAAGCCGAATGACAACAAATAGGGTAGTCAGGACAGCGAGAGACGGTTCCCCAATAGGAAGACGATCAGTGGGAAGACCACGAAAACGATGGAACGACAACTTACTAGAGGCACATTGAAAAAAACAGACAGAGTCATGTCTATACAAAAAGAAGAAGAAGAATGAAACATCACACCAGCCAACTATTTTCATTCTCAGTGATGAATCCAGGCCAGGTCCACCCAAAACAGCAGTCAGAAAAACATTGATGCGGTTCGTCAGCTGATTAAGAATACCTCCATCCTAAAGATCCTCCATGAAGAACTGGGTGTTACAAAGTCCCTCATTTGCTCACAGAAGAGCAAAAATCGGTTTGCGTCAATTGGTATCAAAAAACATTGGAACCGTTCAACAAAAGAAGCTTAAAAAACGTTTATAGTATTCAAATATTGAAATGGTAACTGATGTGAGCACATATCGCCGCCGCCTGCGAAAAGTATAACTCCGAAAAATGCCGTTAAGAGTAGAACTTTCAATGAACGCCGTGAAAAATATTATTTTCAATTATATGACTGTGAAAATTATAATCCCTAATAAAGTGTTAGCGGAAAAATTCATTTTTTGGGGAGTATCAGCAAAAAACATCATTTCTTCTGTGGGTCTAAGAAAATTATAATTACCAAAAAGTTCTCAGAAATAATTGTTTTCGCGGCAGAAACAGAAAGGGAAATAATTGTTTTCGTCGGCATCTATTATAAACTAAATCTTTTCGTTATAAATATTTTGGGAATTATAATCTTAGCGGACACGCATACAAAAAAGAAAAAGAATCGTCAACACTTATCAAAGAGTTATTATTTTCACTGGAAATGTATTAGGAGTCACATTAATCATAGGTATGTATAGTACCAGCGATATTATTTATGTAGGGTAGATAAAAAGTCTACTACTCACAAGATTATTCGATTTTATTTATTTAAAGTGTAAAAGTAAAAGTTGGACGACCGGTTTCGATGTTTAAAATATACATCATCATCATGTCCTTAAGAAGCTAAGATATCGTTACATAGAATTAGCAATCGTTATTATTATTATTATCGTTACATAGAATTAGCCCCCTCCCGCTAGACTCTAGACACTGTTCTAGAACTAGTTGTCTCGTTGGTCTCACAAAAATTCTTTAATATAAAAAATGTCTAGAGGGAGGGGGCTAATTTGCTAATTCTATGTACTGATATCTTAGCTTCTTAAGGACCTGATGATGATGTATATTTTAAACATCGAAACTGGTCGCCCAACTTTTACTTTTATACTTTAAATAAATAAAATCTAAGCTTGTGAGTAGTAGACTTATTACCTACCCTACATAAATAAGTTTATAGTATTGTTAGTGGCGATGCATGTTGGAATAAATCCTATGAACAGGAAAATACACGCCAATCCGCTGTGTGGGTATTTCACGATGAGGAAAAACTAACGAAAGTTGTCCGTTCTCGAAGTGCGTCAGAGAAAATGATCGCAACTTTTAGTTACTTCTGATTAGTATATAACCGTTCATTTACCAGAAGTTATCGCAAAACTCCAACAAAGCAACACACAACGGAGAATCATCCTACATCAGGACAATTCAAGTGCTCACACTGCCCAAAAGACAATAGAGTTTTTGGAGCTTAAAAACATCGAATAATTAGGACCAATAGTCCTGACCTATGTAAGTCCCAATGACTTTTTCATGTTTCCAAAGATCAAGGATTCAACGCATGGGCAGCAATTCCAGTCGTCAGAAGCCATCGATGCCTTTAAAACAGCGATTTTGCAGGTGTCAACTGACTGGACTAACTGTTTTACCAACTGATTTGAATGTATGTAAAAGTTTATCGATCTTGGTGGGACGTATTTTGAAAAACAATAGTACTTTAAGTCTTTATACTTTTCATCTTCATGGCTATATGCAAAACTAAAAAGACAACCCTCATATGCGTCTATATGAGGGTTGTATGAGAACCTACTGTCTTACTCGCTGAAGTCAAAGATGCAATTAAATCACTAAAGAGAAATAAATCCCCAGGCATTGATTCAATACCATGTGAAATACTACAGTTACTAGGTGACAAAAGATTACATATCATCCATTCTATCTGTCGCTGTTTGGAATTCAGGAAAATGGGCATCTGATTGGTGTACCTCAATTTATATCCCACTACACAAAAAAGGAACTACTACCAGATGTGAAAACTACCGCACACTGTTACTAATAACACATGCTAGTAAAATATTGTTGCATATCATCAAAAACAGATTAACGACCTATCTAGATTACCAAATACCTCAGGAGCAAGCGGGGTTTGTAAAGGGTAAAGGTACAATGGAACAAATCCTGAACCTGAGACAACTCATTGAAAAGTCTAGAGAATTTCAAGTACCTATGATTATATGCTTCGTTGACTACCAAAAGGCATTTGATTGTGTAAGCTGGATAAATCTGTGACCAATTTTAATAGAAATGGGCGCACCAATGCACCTGGTGACACTTATTAAAAATCTGTACCAGTCTAATATAGCGACAGTACGACTAGATCAGAAGTTCTCAAACCAATTCAAGACCGAGAGAGGTGTTAGACAAGGATGCGTGTTGTCACCTGACTTATTTAACATTTATGGTTAACATGTCATGAGGATGGTTTTAGAAGGATACGCCGGTGGAGTAACAGTAGCTGGTAGGAAAATCTCCAATTTAAGATTTGCTGATGACACTACACTTATAGCAGCAAATGAGCAAGAAATGTTTGATCTTCTGCGAAGAGTTGAGTACGGAAGCAATAAAGTTGGTCTGAAAATCAATAAAGCTAAGACAAAAATAATGGTGGCCGACAGATTTGACACTATTCAACTGACTAACATATTACAGGAATACCAGATAGTAAACACCTTTGTCTATCTCGGGTCTAGTATAACTAAAGATGGTAACTGTTAAGCAGAAGTTCGGAGACGTATTGGTATGGCAAAAAATGCGATGAGTCGCCTAACTAAAGTTTGGAAAGACAGATCTACCTCTCAAAATATCAAGATGAGACTGGTGCATGCCCATGTATTCTCAATATTTCTATATGGAGCAGAGACTTGGACTCTTCGCGCATGCGAGCGCCAAAAAATTGATGCCTTTGAGATGTGATGCTGGAGAAGAATGCTGCGCATACCTTGGACAGCTCATAGGACAAACGTTTCCATTCTAAACCAACTCAATATTAAAAAAAGGCTGTCCACAATATGTCTGCAACGAATTCTGCAATTCTTTGGTCACGTGGTTCGCAGAGGTGACGACAGTTTGGAGAGATTAATTGTTTCTGGAAACGTTCCGGGGAGAAGATCAAGAGGACGATCACCAACTAGATGGTCTAACCAAATAAAGCATTCAGCTGGAAACTCATTCTGAGAAGCTCTTAGAGCAGCTGAAGATAGAGACCAATAGAGAAACATTGTTAGGAATATTGGAAGAAATCACGATCCTCAGTAATGGGGAAACGACAGGAGAGAGAGAGATATGCGTCCATCTCAGGTAGGATTCTAATATCGCACCTCCGCTCAAAGAGTGTCATAAGTCAAAAAAGCAAAGATTTGAGAAAATGACGTTTAAAGTTTGTCCTACATTTTCGGGTTTAATTCAAAAGCTATTAAAGTTATAATAATAACTATTTTAGTCAGTTACAGTGGTTTTTGAAGCTCTATAAAATAAGTATATTAAATTTTTTTGAGTTGTGACACTATGCAGATAAAATAACGAAAAATTTACGAAATATTATTTATCAAAAGTGACGCAGTACAGAATATAATATCATTATTATTATCTGGTTAACAGACTTAGATATACTTTTTAATGATGTAATTTTAAATACAAGTAACAACATTAAACACTGCAAAAAGAAAGATAAATAAGTGAAATAAAGTAATCACATATACTGTCTTAAAACGACGCTTTATACATATTTTAGATGGACAAATGATTTGCACAAGTCGACAGTGTTTGTGTTCGGTGCGTCGATGATTTTGGATAATCGTATAATGACACTAGTGTTATCTAACGATAAATTAATACTTGACCCACAGACGTGACACTATGTGACATAGGAGTTTATAGTTTTATTAAACTGTTGGTGCAATAAAACAGATTTTAAATTTTATGAGTTATGACACTCTTTGAGCGGAGGTGCGATATCATGTCTGACTGAAATGTGTAAGTGTTTGTGGTTTATATAGGAGAAAGTCGTCTATGATGGCATAGTGCCTATGATGGCATAGTGAGTGTATTTTAGAACGCAGTCCACTTATTCTGAAAACTGATGTATTAGTGTATGCTAGATAGTCAGTTTGTAGTTTCATATAAAGTTTATGGTGCTCTGATGCTTTTTGTGAGAGTAGGAAAATTATACATTTTTCGGCAAATCCCGTAGTAATATTACATAAAATTAAAATTTAGAATTCAGTACAATAAATAGAAGAAAAGATTACATAACGCCTTGAATAATATATAGACATATTATGTTTGTTGTGTGTGTTATTTTGAAGTGGTCTTTCGATTTAAGATTTTTTCTCTTCTTTTAATAAAATGCCGGTTTTTGCCTATGATGGCACACTTCAGGGTATCCAATGATGGCACAGGTATGCCATCATAGAAAGTCCAGAAGAAAAGCGTTTATAAGCATCCATTATTCACTCCAAAAATACTAATGATGAAATATCTTCGAAATCTGAAATTAAAATGCCAAAAGCTAATGTGCGTGGACCTTCATTTGTACAAAAAATAAGGACCAGCATTGTAAAATTGTAAACCAGAAAATGGAAAAAAGCGATAACGTGGGAAGAACGGTATGTAGACCAGGGCGCATCTGTAAAAATATTAGTACATTTGGACGTTGAGAGGTGACTCAAATTTTTTTGCAGAAATTGCTTGAAAATAACTCAATTAATAATATTTGAGTTATCCTCCCTCTCAAAAAGGTCCGGAACATTGTTTAAATAATCAAAATGTCAAAAAATGAAGGAAAAATTCGATTTTTTTCTTCGTTTTTTGATTATAACTTTAAGAGTATTCATTTCCGAGAAAAGTTGTATTAACATAAAAGTTGTGTAATTAAATTTCCTATAATATAGAGTTGGTCGGAAATTTAAAAAATTGTCACCCTTGTTGCAAAATAGCAATAATTGGGAAAAAACTATGCAAAAACAAGTATTCGCATTTTACGTTTTTCAACCATTTATGCTAAACTTAGGACCTTCAAATTTCACCCAGAAAAACTATATGATACAGTTAAACAATACTGTAAATTTCATTGAGATCGGTTCAATAGATTTTGCAATCCAGCTTTCGCAAAAAAAATTCATTTTTTCAAACTGGTACAGGACTGAAAATAAAGCAGATAGCAAGTTGAAATTTTTTTTGCTTATAGAAGTGTACTGTACCTTTTATTTTCAATTTGCAAAACTAAAATCGATTAACCACCACGGCGTCAGGAATTTTTTTAAATAAACATTAATTATTGGTGTTGCGCGCAGGACACCGGATAGTTTGATCTGATTGGGCATTCCAATGACCTTTGATAATTATTGATACATTTTAATTTTTATTACATTTCGATATAAATAAATAAATTTGTTTATTGCAAAATAAAAACACATACTCTATCCTTTGAAATAACACTTTTTTTAGCAAAAACTTTCTTTGTTCATATATTTTAACTTGAGAATAAATGTTTATTATTTTTAAACATATACAATTGTTTAAACAATATTTCACAAACAATAATAAAATTAGTTTGATTTTTGTGGAATTAAAATATTAAAATACAACAAAATATAGAGTAAGAAAATAATATATTAGATGAAGATTGGAAGAAATCAACTTCATGTGAATCGAACACCGCTGTCCTGCGCGTAGCACCAATAATTAATGTTTATTTAAAAAAATTCCTGACGCCGTGGTAGTTAATCGATTTTAATTTTGCAAATTGCAAATGAAAGGTACAGTACACTTCTATACGCAAAAAATTTCAACTTGCTATCTGCTTTATTTTCAGTCCTGTAACATTTTGAAAAAATGAATTGTTTTTGCGAAAGCTGGATTTCAAAATTTATTTTGCAAAATCTATTGAACCGATCTTAATGAAATTTACAGTATTATTTTACTGTATCATAAAGTTTTTCTGGGTAAAATATGAAGGTCATAAGTGTAGCATAAATGGTTGAAAAACGTAAAATTCGAATACTTGTTTTTGTATGTTTTTTTTCGCAAATATTGCTATTTTGCAACAAGGGTGACTATTTTTTCAACTTTTAACTAATTCTATATTGTAGAAAATTTAATTACGCAACCTTTATGTCAGTACATCTTTTCTGGGAAATGAATACTTTTAAAGTTATAATCAAAAAACGAAGAAAAAAATCGAATTTTTCCTTCATTTTTTGACATTTTAATTATTTAAACAATGTTCCGGACCTTTTTGAGAGGGAGGATAACTCAAATATTATTATTTGAGTTATTTTCAAGCAATTTCTGCAAAAAAATTTGAGTCACCTCTCAACGTCCATCTCAAAACAGATGGGCCCTGGACTAATGCTCAATTCTACTCCAGACCTGATTTGAGCTCAGACAGAAGTAAGAAGAAAAAGCAATTTAATAAAGAAAAAAACTGCCAAGAAGCGCCACGAAGAAAGTTTTCGTGGAAAAAATAGCAGTTAAGAAGAAGAAGAACAAGCGGAATTCTGGAATGATCTTAAAGACGACAACCCTGATGTCGGTTGTTTGTATTGTAATTAACTGTACTCCCTATCTAAATCAAAAGAAAATATGGATTTGGTGTCAGACATGCCATTCATGGTGCCATGCATAATGTGCGGATGTGGTGAAAAAATAAAACAGTTTATACTATGAGAATTGTGTTTATAAATAATATTATTTGCTTAATAACCTTTTAGTAGAACATTACGAATTTATTTTTTAATTTTTGTTGTTATTTTTCGTAATAAAACATAAAAAATTAAGTTCTTTTGTTTTAAAATAAATGGTGTGCCATCATAGGAAATGTGTGTCAATTATGTTGGCATACTTGTTAATTCAAAAAAATTAAAAGCGTGCAAAAAACGTTCAAAATCAATATTATATTGTACAAAACTTAAAATGTAGCTTAAGTTCGAATCACTTGGCACCACAAAAATGCTTAGAAAATTTTAAATACACTTAAAAAATTGAGTTAAAGTTATGCCATCATAGGCGACTTTCGCCTCGGTATGATACTTTTTCGTTAGATATTGTATTACAAATAAGTAAATCAGTAGCCAGAAAAATAAAAAGGGAACACTGGGAGAGCTTCTAAAAACAACTGTAACTGGCTTCTACAGAACATAAGGAAATAGGGAGAATAACAGAGGACAAAGAAAAGAAATGAATGAACGAATAAAAACGAAACACATTCAGAAGGAAACATAGGCAAACTACTTTTGATATCTAGTTGCTAAAGGTAACGATAATGAACCACCAACACCTGAAGTGACGACAAACGAAGAAATAAACATTGGAGTAGCAAAGGTAAAGGAAGCATTAAGGAAATTAAAAAATAGAAAATCACCAGGAGAGGACAGGATATTGAACAAACTCCTAAGGTATGAAGGACAAGATCTGACCAAACAACTATTAAAACTAATCCAGAACATAATAATTGAACAAAACAGAATACCACAAGAAAAGAGGACAACCATCCTAATACCTCTCTTCAAAAAGGGGGACAAATTGGGCCTGGAGAATTACTGCGGAATTAATTTATTAAACACAACATTCAAATTAACAACTAAAGTGAATAAAATTACAGTGAAAACCGTTTATAATGGAATCAGAGACGATCACTTGTAGTGGACAAATCCTCCAGCCCCTTCAAATGTTATGGAGTTAATGCATAGGAACCATTTGTAATAGACAATAACTGTAATAGACACAAATTCCCCTCCCATCTCCTGTAAAAATCGGTTGTAATAGACAGATCGTCAAAATTTGTTCCTCACATTGTGCAATCAAATCTGGTTTTCTAGTATTCTTGCGTTTGTCAATAAGTAGAACATCTTTCTTCTTCTTCTTCAGCCTGTGTTCGTCCACTGCTGGACATAGGCCTCTTCCATTTGCTTCCATCGATTTCAACTCTTGGCAATTCTCATCCACTGTTTGCCCGTGACTTGTTTGGTATCATCTGCCCACCTCTTCTGCGGTCTGCCTACTCCTCGCCTGTTCTCTCTTGGTCTCCAGTTTGTTAGTCTCTGTGTCCATTTTTCGGGATTATCTCGGGCAACATGTCCGACCCATTGCCACTTGAGCCTTGCTATACGTTCTGCGACATCAGTAATCTTTGTTCTTTCACGAATGTCGATATTTCGAATTTTGTCTCTCAAACTAATCCCTAGCATGGCCCTCTCCATCGCTCTTTGAGTTGTACTGAGCTGCTCTAAGGTTTTCTTTGTAAAGGCCATGGTCTCCAGTCCATATGTAGTTACAGGCAAGATACATTTGTCATAAACTCTAAGTAGAACATACATCGTGTAATTTTTGGAAAATCATTTATAATGGAATGTCCATTATAAACGATAAAAATCACGAATAGTAGACAGTCCATTATAAATGATTTATTAGTTGTAATAGAAATCGCCTATAATAGACAAAATCCTAGGTACCTTGGAGTCCATTATAAACGGTTTTCACTGTATAACACTTGCAGAATTATAGGTCAGGAAGATCATGAACGGATACTATATTTATAATGAGGCAGATTCAAGAAGTCATTAGTCATGCAACCAACGCTTGAGCCACTCTGCATCTGAAAATACTTAAAATAATGGATAACTTTAATGTACTTTGCATCTCATAGTGTTAAATACTCTGTAAGTGGCTGCATGACCCCAGAAAAGGAGAGTATGAAAGATGTGAGTGGAATATGGAGTGGTACAACATAGTATGTTACATAATAATAGTCTCGAGTAAGACGCATTTTGAAAGGTTTTTCAAAACAAATAGAAATTTTAATTTTTCAGACAGGACAATGCATTCTGGGCTTCACTAGTCTTGTATAATCAAGGTTAACAAAAACCAAGTGCAAAACAATCAAACAATAGCAAATCAAAACGAAACGGAAAGCAACAAGGATAATCTTGAAAAACATTTTTTTAAATTAATAGGATACTTATATATATATATATAGTGGCTAAACACCCCTTTAGGGGTTACGCCGCTTACGCTCTCTAGATCTATGTTTTGAGGTAGATCAGTCCTCATGTTCGTTATTTAATTTTCTCTGTTATTTTTCTCCACTCTTTCCTGTCTCTGGTTTTCCCTTTCCAATGTCGTATGCCCGCATTGTTGAGATCACTTACTACTTCTTGTAACCATGTAGATCTTGGTCTTCCACGTCTTCTTTTGCCAGCTGGTGTCCATTCCAATATTGAGTATATCGTCGTAGTTGATCCGGATCTCCATATGTGTCCTAGCCATTTTGCTCTTTGCTGTTTTATTTTACATACTATATCCTCCTCAATTTCTTCCAGTAACTCAAGGTTCGTTCTTTGTCTAAATTCATTGTCATTTATTTTTATTGGTCCTAATATTGCTCTTAGTATTTTTCTTTCTTGTTTTCTAAGGTTTTCCTCTTGTTTTTTTGTCATGCTAAGAGTTTCGGCTGCATACATCATCGTCGGTCGAATTATTGTTTTGTATACTTTCATTTTTGATTTCTTACTCAATAACTTATTTTTAAGTAATTTTTTATTTGCATGGAAGCTCTTATTTGCTGTAATAATCCTTTCTTTGATTTCGGTTTCTCTTTCTCCATTGTTTGTTATTAATATTCCTAAATATTTAAATTTTTCGACTTCTTCAAAAGTGTATTCTCCTACTCTAACCTTTCTGTTTTCAAAGTTTTTGTCAAATCTCATTATTTTGGTTTTCTCTTGGTTTATTTTTAATCCCATTACTTTTCCTTCTGTTACCATTTCGTTTAACATTCGTTCCATTGTTTTTCTATTTTTTGTTATTAGCACAATATCATCAGCGTATGCTATTATTTGTCCTTCTCTCGTTCGGAGGGTGCCTTTGTTGATCTTCCTGACGACGTATTCTAGGGCAAGATTAAACAGAGTTGCTGATAATGAATCTCCTTGTCTCACCCCTTTATTGATGACAAATTCTTCTGTGTCGCCTACTTGAGTTTTTATACTAACTACAGTTCTACTCATTGTCATTTGTATTAATCTTCTTAATTTATGTTGTATTCCCATTTCTTTCAGAGCTACCATTAGTTTTGATCTATTTATTGTATCAAATGCTTGTCGAAAATCTATAAAAAGCAGTTCAATTTCTATTTTATATCCATGAGCTTTTTCCATAATTTGTTTAACTGTATGTATGGCATCTGTTGTAGACTTTCCCTTAACAAATCCGCATTGATAGTGTCCTATGATATTCGTGGTAGCTTCGGTCAGTCTTCGTTGTATTAAGGCGGACATGATTTTATATGCTGTGTTTAATAGCGTCAGTCCTCTGTAGTTTTTACACATCTGTTGATCTCCTTTTTTATGAATCGTGATAATTTGTCCTTTGTACCATTCTTCCGGCATTTTTTCTTCGTCCCATATGTCTTTTATTAAATTGTATAATCTATCTTTTAATTCTTCACCACCATATTTTATAAGCTCCATATTGATACAGTCCGATCCTGAGGCTTTACCATTACGGCTGCTATTAATAATTTCCTCAACTTCCTCTTTTGTTGGTATTTGTAGCTGGTTTCCTAACATCATTGTCTCTTCTCCTCTGTTTTCATTTAGGTCTTGACCTTGTTGTTCTGTTAATAATTCTTTAAAATAGTTAGTCCAAATTTCTTTATACTCTTCATCGTTTTCTGATACTTTTCCATTTTTATCTTTTATGCTTTTTATCTTTCCTTTAAACGTTTTGTTCTGCTCACTAATTTTCTTATAGAATTCTTTTGTGTTTCTGTTCTTACTCTCTTTTTCTATTTCTTTTATCTTATCATCCAACCACTCACGTCTAATTTTCCTTATTTTTTTCTTACATGCATGCCTTATTATATTGTATTCTTCCCTATAATCCTGTCTATTTGTTCTTATCCACATTTGTCTCATTTCTACCTTCTTTTTTAACATTTTATGGCATTCTTCATTATACCATTCTTGTCTTTTTTTGTTTCTTTTTATCCCTACGTGTACTTCCGCTGTTTCATTTATACATTTTTTTATATTTCTCCATTCTGTTTCTATATCCTTTGTAGGTTTAGATTGTTCCTTCAGTTTTTTGTTCATGTCATCAGCATATTTAATCCTTATGTCTGGAGTATTCAGTTTTTCTACGTGCCATTTATTTTTTGTTGTCGTGTTTTTTAGTGTTCTTTTGACTTTTTGTCTTACTTTTGCAGTCACCATAAAATGGTCTGTGTCTGCATGTGCACCTCTGTAGGACCTCACGTCTGTTACCGATGTTTGCTTCCTTCTTGTAATCAGAATATGGTCTATTTGTGACCATGTTTTTTGGTCTGGGGAAATCCACGTCACTTTATGGTATTTGGGATGTTCGAATTTTGTACTAACGATAATCATATTGGTACTAGATGCTAGATTACATAATCGTTGGCCATTGTCGTTAGTTTTTTCGTGTATTGTGTGCTTACCTGCTACTTGGTTAATGTAGTCTTCCTTACCTATTTGGGCATTAAAATCTCCCATTACCAGTATTGTGTCTTCTCTAGGTAACTTCTCCATTTCTCGTTCGAGTTCCTCATACAATTTGTCTTTTTCCTCCACAGTAGCACTTTCAGTTGGGGCATATACGTTTATGATTGATATATTAAATGGTTTGGCGTTAATTCTCAGGTAAGCCATACGTTCATTTATTGGTTTAAATTGCATAATGTTATTTTTTATTTTTCCCATAATTATGAAAGCAACTCCATATTGACCTTGTTTTTCATGTCCCGAGTACTGTAGTGTGTAGTTTTTTCTATTTATTTCTCCTTGACCTGCCCATCTGATTTCTTGAATCACTGCAATATCAATTTGGTATCTTTCTAGTTCTGAGACGATATCCTGCATTTTTCCTGGTTCAAGCATTGTTCTGATGTTCCACGTACTTATTTTTAGTTGATCACATTTTTTCGGTTTTTTATTATATTTTTTTGTGTTCGTATGTTTTATTTTATCTAATCTGTTCAGGTCCTTTTCCTTTGCCATTTTCGTGTCCGTTTTTTGTGTTGTATCCAATATTTGTTTTTTTATCAGTTTTTTGGCGTGTCCTGCTTTGCCCTTTCCAGTTCATTCTTCTCTTTGTTCCATTTCCATTCAGTCCCGTCAATAATTAATTTTTGATAACCTACTCTAGTGTTCTTACCGTTTTCTTTTTGAAATTTTGCAATTCTCCGTATTTCTTGTTGTATTTTCATCTCTTCTTGCGTTAGATCGTTATTGATATATATTTCCGGCTTTGAATTCCTTAGTTTGTTTTTGTTCTTCATAATTTTTATTTTTTCATTTTTGTTTTTTAGTTTTACAAGACATGTTTTGTCCCCTATTTTATAAGCTTCTTCTATTTCTACTTTAATACCTAATTCTCTTTCCACGAAATCTGCCATAACCTCATTGACTACATTTGGGTTATTTGTATCCATCGGTAGACCCTGGACAATAACATTGTTAGCTTTTCTCTCTTTCTCGAACTTTTCTACCTTCATTTTCACTATCTTTAGTTCCTGTTTCATTTCATCATTTTCTTTTTGTAGTTGTTGGTTACTTTGTTTGAATTCATTTATTTCTTTTCTTAATTCTCGGAGGTCATTTCTATATTCTCGTTGTTCTTCTTTTATTCCTTTTACCTCCGATGTTAAACTTTGTGTTTGATCTGTTAAATTTTGCATCATTTTTAAAAGCTGATCAATTTTGTTTTCATCTTTCTGTTGTTTGGTTGGTGTTCTGGATAGTTTCTTGCTCTTGTTAAAAATATTGTCTGCATCTATCTCTAGACTTCTCTTTTTACTGTCTTCTGAGGTGTAATCATTATCACTATCCACCATTTTTTATGTATTTGTACTCTATATTAAAGCAAGCGATAAGCTCTAGTTCCCCAGTCGACCCGGCGAAGGCTCTAGAACTTCTCAAGCAATAATTGAGTATGAGTATGACTTTAAATATATTAAAATTCTTTTTACTTCGAAATCTTGTTTACTTAGTTTATTATTAATTGATTGATTTCCTTTCTTGGATTTTTAAAACTTTTTGGAAAACCGGCAACGTCGCTTTTAATTTGATCAAGACTTGTTCTCTTATCTGTTGTCAAAAGAACTGGAATTTATAAAATGTCGTTTGTTTTGATTAACATAAAATGTTCTATAAGTTACTTATAGGCCGATTTTTGCCACTATTTTTTGCACTTTAGATAGTTTATGACCTTATACAAATGTTCGCATATAGTTAATATTTTATTTCGCACTATTACCTCAAAAATCGGAATAAACTCTGGTGAAAATGTTTACACTTTTATTTCGCACAATGCGTTGTTCAGGATACTTATATGGCACTACTATATATCGTCAGTCTAATAAACAAATTACCTAAGTCACAAATTGAAAGTTTTACAGGAGACAAAAAACTTTGGAACAAAAGTTAAAAAGAGAAAATTGCCTAACTCCATGCAATACATAATTGACCAAAATTAATTAAACAAAATATTTACACAAACTTTCTACTTATTATACTATGGGCCGGTTGTTCGAACGCTAATCAACAATGATCACTATCAAATATTTAATTACTGTCACCAAAACTGTCAATGTCAACTTTTATTGGGTTGCTGAAAACATAATTGATTAAAATTATGAGATTAGTTAATCAATTAACATAACAATTATTAACATAATTGATTAAGTAATTTCATACTATGTTTTCAGGAACCCAAACAAAGTTGACATTGACAGTTGGTGACAGTAATTAAATATTTGATAATGATCATTGTTGATTAGCTTTCGAACAACCGGCCCTATGTATATCACATGTAACGAATGTCATTTTTTGAACATTCGCGAATACAAATGCGAATATCTGCAACCGACATTCGCGAATGCGGATGCGAATATTCTGTTTTTTTAATTTGTGTCTATTTTTGACATGTTTTCTAAATTTATAATGAAAATTTAATTGATATTTAGTGTAAATCAATCTGAATCTTAAGCTTTACTACATAATACCAAATAATAAAATAAAGTGAAGGCTGATAATGTGATTATACAAGGTAAAGTTACCATTTCTTAATATAAAGAAGATAAGAAATTAACAGATTTTGATTTTGTCAACCTAATATTATCTTCAAATTATTTTTTTTTCTGATATTTATATTCGCAAAACCTTCGCACAAATTTCTCGAATGCAAATATGCAAAAATATGCGAATATTCGCGAATGCGAATACGAATATTCGTTACATCACTAATATCCATATTAATAATAGTAGTCAAAATATATTTATTTACTTACACTTTCTAAGGTTTTCAATCGAAACAACTTCAGAAATATTGACACAATCAATATTCGTATGAATGGGAAAGAACGTTTGGACTTCAGCAAAATTAGTTTAGCGAAATAAAATAATATTGGCGCTTGTGTGAATTGTCAGGCGGTAGCTTTTACCGTCTACTACTAGATGACACCATAAAACAATTTTCGCAAAAAATGGACTTAGGCAGTTTGCTTATTAGACCAACGATATGTTAGTATTTTAGTCCTTCAATCAACATACAGCCTTTATTCTAAATGCAATGCTAATATTCCATGGATTATTTAGAAACTCATGCTTTTTTATATCAACAAATAGAAGATTTGAAAAACTTCAAAACACAAATTTATCATCTGTTAAATATGTGATGTTTTATTTTAATAGGGATCAATGAGTTTTTAAAAGAAACTGCTTTATAAGTTATGCACCCTAAATGATGCAATGTATTGTCTAGTGTCTAGTTGAAAAAGAACACAATAGATATATGTATAGACTTAAATATATTATTCAAAATTATGTAGATACAAATAAATCTTCTTCTTATACTTGTTGTAGACTGTTAATTCTGACGTTGAAGTATTTATTGAGAGGTAGACTGCCAGCTATCTCTCCATCTTTTTGGTGGTTTCCTCGGTGGACACTTGCCAGCCGGTTTTCCTTCTAGCGAGAGGAATTCTTGGTAGTCTGTGCTCCTTCATTCTTTTTAAATGACTGAACCATTCTCTCCGTCTTTGCCTATCCCATCTTACTACATCTTGCACGCTACATTGTTCCCTGATGATGTTGTTTTGGATTCTATCCCTTCTTGCCTTCCATGCTATTGCTCTTAGTATCTTCATTTCAGCTGTTCGTAGCATGCCCTTGGTTTTATTGGTGTCGTCTCTTGATTCAATACCATAGAGGTCATAACAGGTCTGATGTAAGTTTTATAAATTCTAACTTTGCTGTCCATTCTCATATATGGGTTATTCCAGACCACATCTCTCAAACATCCACTATGACTGGGGCCTTGTTTATTTGTTCTCTTTGGTCTCTGGCTAGGTCATGATAACTTGATAAATCTACACCTATGTAGATATTTGAGCTGGTTAGCTGTTCTATGGGTTTCCTTCCCCCATACCACGAGCTTGCATCTAATTGGATCTTTCGTAATGGTAATGCAATTTAATTTCTGTGTGGATATGTTCTGTTGAGTTGTGGACAGCACATCTTCTATTATTTCATCAATTAGCATATTGAATAGAAATGGACGAGGCTGTCTCCCTGTCTGATCCCTGGTGTTGGTATGTTGGCTGTAGTAGTGTTATTTGTTTTAATTTTTGTTGTGTTGTTATTGTTCATTTGTTTTATGACTTCCACAATGTTTGCCAGTATAATTTTTTGCTTCATTTTCTGTAATATATCGCTAAGTTTGACTCTGTCAAATGCTTTCGTTAGATTTATGAAGCAAATATATGCGGGTTTGTTATATTCACCATAATTATTTTTAATAGAGAATTTTAAATTTTAACATAAAGTTTTTGGCTAATATCTCAGTTTTAACAAAGTGTGGGTTGGACCCATTCTGCAGAATCCCGTCCAATTGTTTAAATTGTTCAGAAAAAATGTTTTTAGTCTTATCAGACCATCTTTATAAATTGGAAAGATTGTGTGACTTATACAAACACTTCTAAAATATAGATAAAAACTGGGAACACAGTCATGTCAGTGATGAAAATTTTCATTAATGTTGAATATTAATTGTAACAAATATTAATTACCAACGCGACCAAGATGGAATACAAGAGAAGAATGGCTGGAGTTATGAAAGATTTAGAAATGAAGATATAAGGAGAGAGCTAGAGCAAGAATCGATAATGAGGAATATCGAAAACAAACAAATGAACTTGTTTGGCCACATAGAGAAAATGGAGCAAAATAGACTAACAAAGAAGGTACATGAAGGCAAAATGGGAAACAAAAGAAGAAATGGAAGACCAAGGAAGACATGGATGAATTAAATCCATGATATTGGTGAAAAGAGAGACATGACTATAAGAGACATGAAGAACCTGGCCACCAATAGAAGTGCATGGAAGAAATGGATAAGAGGTAGAACCCTACATCCGACACCCTGAAGGGCACTAAGTGTATGAGAAAGAAGAAAAAGTAACGATTCATTACTTTAACTATCGACACCTGGGGCGTTCTATTTGTTACTTTTGGTGCCTTTACTTTTCAGGTAGTCTACATCCACTCAAAGCAAACAAATAGTTCAAACTAACAAAGTGAAATATTAGATTGCTTTTCCGGTTTCTGGACCATCGTTCTGCCAAGATGTACGTTTTTAATCATTGCAATTATAATTGTAAAAAGCAATACAAAGTATTGTTCTTTATAGGACACCCAAAAGATGCTGAAGGTACTTAGCTGAGTACTAAGTACTTAGCCTGAACCTGGAGAGGGTGATTATTATTTATTTATAAAATTAAATTATTTATCGTACAAGATAAAAATATTTTGTAGAAATAAACTCCACAAAACTTTATGAAATTAGTAGACACTATTTCTAATAACTCTTCTTTTTTTAATGAAAGATTAAGTTGATTTTAGCAGTTAATAGTGTGAGGTAGGAATTTTTGTGTTGTATGTTTCCTATTCCGAATGTGTCGAAGTGAATCTCGGTAGAGCGAATTCAGTATAGTAAGTGCCACAAATATAAATAGTCAATATACACTATTTGTTTGCACACATTGTATGTATATACTACTTCAGTGTTTGCCACATATACAGTGATGAACGCACTAATAACCGGCAAAATAGCACAAAAGATGGAAAACATGTTAAGTTGTGAGATAAAATGAAATGAAACTAGTCGAGCTGGGAAATTTAGTGATAGTAACCTTTTTATTTACAATATATTGATTGTTTCCCAGCTTTACACGTATCAGAGGAGTATGTCAACTAAAACTGTCACTGTGACAGTGGTATTTGCCAAACTCGTCCGATACATCTAAAGGTGGGAAACAATCAATATGATGTAAATTAATAGGTTAATATCGCTAAATTTCCCAGCTCGACTAGTTTTATTTCTTTTTATCTCAGAACTTAATACGTTTCCATCTTTTATGCTATTTTGCCAGTTATTAGCACTCTCATGTAGTAGTCATGTGCATCTTTTTACTCAGACAATAGAAATATACCTTCTGTTTCTTTTCTTCAGGTAACCAATGTTCATATTATTGTTCCCAAATTTTGAGGACAGGCCTAACTGTTCTCAAAACTCAAAGGTGGACTATGGTTAAATGTATGATGAGTCAAAAAATCTAATATGCAAATACTGTAATAAAGAAACACACCCACCACCTGTTAAATCAAGACTAAAGAAGCAGCTACTGTGGAATGTATGGACATGTTACGCGATTGCACCTGAACTGTGATGAAAACTGATTGGCATATTCAAATTTATGAGTGTCCACCTGTTGCCAGTTTGACCTACATCTTTATAAGACCAAAAATGTTTGTTCTGAACCATTTAAACAATTGTAATCCATTTGGAGTTTTAATTTAGGGTCCTATTACACATATACCAATTACACTAGAAGTTTTTACTTCATTGTAAAATTTTTAACCACTATAGGTACAGTCAATCCCTGGGAACTTCCACTTTAAGCAAAAATCGTACTACTTTTCAGTTAATTTTTGTTTCGAGATATTTTAGGTAGTGTTTGATATATTTTAAAGCCTACATTACGTCTCTCTTACTTTGCTCGGGTTAAGAAACATATTTATTCCACACACTACATATTCATCACCAAGAAATAAAACTACATACCTCATACTTATGTAAATATTAAGTTCTTGAAACTGAAAGTCAGTATATACTCCAAATGGGCAAAAGTTATTTGAGCCAATATTACTAACCAGTTTGTTTAATTACCTATTATGGTAGGTACCTTAAGTTAGGCATATATAGATCTGAGCATGCTACCATGCTATTCTAGAGTTAATGATATAAGCAAAAAAGCACTATTTCATACCAAACCAAACAAAACATGAGTTAAAAAATGTTTGAGAACATCGTATCAGTATTAAAAGCGTGGTTATTAACTGGATTTTCACAAAAACTACCGGCTTGAATACAGATAAGACTACTTACTTATTATATGCCATTGTGGGCTGTAACATAAATTAAATGAAAATCATATACTGAAAATATTGTTTTAGTGAACACTAATATAGCTTTTATATTTACCCTAGTTTTCTATTTTTTTTATTTTAACGTTAGCTTTTGTTACATCCCAAGCACAGAACGGCAACAAAAAAGTGCAAAACAAAATGCTTTTTTTTTTAAACGAAGTATGACGTTGACATGACATGACAGGACAGGAACTAACGCATTCCATATTGATATCGCAATCAGTTGTGTTCCAAAATTTTACACCGTGTCTAGGTGCACGCTAACGTGTACGCAAATAAAAAAGTTAGGTACACGCGAATTAAAGTTCATCAAGCCAGTGACGTCATTATTTAGCGTGCGCAGTGACTGTCTATTTTTGTATTCTTGTTCTCATGATCATTTTTCAGTGCGTCATTAATTATGACGTCATATACTGTATTGGCTGTGTCGAGACTTATTTCATGTAATTATTGACGAATCTGACAGATGCCACAATCGTACTTAGCCATAGGTGAAAAGCTTGTGGAATTAGTAATTTAGTTGATTTGATTTTTACACAATATGTTAACATGTAGGTATTTTTTATAAAGGGGAATAGAATTAAAAAGTAAACAATATTGTTAATTAAATTTATAAATATGGAAACATTAAAAATGACACAAAACTATCCATAAACTGTGTTTTTATCTTCTTCTCTAGGTGCTGTCTCCGCTTCAAAAGTTAGCAATCATCAGAGAGATCTTTATTTCTGAAACAGCGGCTCTAAATAATTCATTGGTATTACATCCAAACCAGTTCCTAAGGTTTTCAGCCATGAGTTACGTCTCCTTACTATGGATCTTTTTCTTGCATAATGACCTGGAGTATTAGATATACATCTCTCATCACATGTCCCATATATCTCAGTTTTCTTCTTATTTGTTAGTTCTCGTTCCTTATGCGTAAGTCTCATTACCTCCACGTTGGCTATTCTATCTACTCATGAGATATTTAGCACTCTTCGGTACATCTGGAATATCTCTAGTCTCCTCACGTCAATGACTAACTTTTAACGAACTAAATTCTAAACCAAAACACAAAATAATGCACAAAGACGTTGTGAAACACAAGTGAAGTCGAATTCGAAATTTCAAAATGACAGGTACACAAAATACTGACCTGAATAATAACCGTCACTTGACTCTTTGACACTTCTAAAAAATGGCCAAAATGGACGAAGTTTTCGTCAAATGTTCGTAATACGTGTATTTGATTTGCTAGAAAAAACGCGCATTCTAAATATCAACGAATCAAACGTAGGTTAGGAATAGACATCTTATGTATATAACCATTGTAATGCTGCATTATTTTTGTGTTTAATCACGGAGCTACCGCTTTTTCCGTCTCATCTAACTTAATGCATTAGAGAGAAATCGAAAAACTGTGACGCACTGAAAAATGATCATGAGAACAAGAATATTCTTGTTCTCATGATCATTTTTCAGTGCGTCATTAATTATGACGTCATATACTGTATTGGGTGTGTCGAGACTTATTTCATGTAATTATTGACGAATCTGACAGATGCCACAATCCATAGATGAGGGTGATGAGGGGGTGGGGCCACAATCGTACTTAGCCATAGGTGAAAAGCTTGTAGGTCTGGATCCCGCGTATGAAAAAAAAGTTGATTAATAGCAAGCTGGAAATTTATTAACAGCTTAAGGGTGTCTCGTCGGACAAACTTTGATAAATGGGAACACTGGAACAGGGGCAGTTTTAATTGTGGAACAGGTTAAAAATTTGGAACGGTCAGACCACGAAAACGGCACATTTATTTTGTCCGACAGAACAGACTTAAACTCTCCGAACAGGGCTTAAACTCTCATGCAAAAATCAGACTGCTATTTATCACCAAATGGGCGTTTCAATGAGTGAAACATGTAGAATATGTCAAATGACAGGAATTATGACAGGTGATAAATAGCAGTCTGATTTTTGCATGAGGGTTTAATCTCTGTTCGGAGAGTTTTTAGTCTGTTCTGTCGGACAAAATAAATGTGCCGTTTTCGTAATCTGACCGTTCCAAATTTTAAACCTGTTCCACAATTAAAAGTGCCCCTGTTCCAGTGTTCCCATATATCAAAGTTTATCCGACTAGACACCCTTAAGCTATTAACAAATTTTCAGCTTGCTATTAATCAACTTTTTTTTCATACGCGGAATCCAGACCTATTGTGGAATTAAACTAATTAGTAATTTAGTAGATTTGATTTTTACACAATATGTTAACATGTAGGTATTTTTTATAAAGGGGAATAAAATTAAAAAGTAAACAATATTGTTAATTAAATTTATAAATATGAAACATTAAAAAATGAAACAAAACTGTCCATAAACTGTGTTTTTATCTTCTTCTCTAGGTGCTGTCTCCGCTTCAAAAGTTAGCAATCATCAGAGAGATTTTTATTTCTGAAACAGCGGCTCTAAATAATTCATTGTTATTACATCCAAACCAGTTCCTAAGGTTCTTCAGCCATGAGTTACGTCTCCTTACTATGGATCTTTTTCTTGCATAATGACCTGGAGTATTAGATATACATCTCTCATCACATGTCCCATATATCTCAGTTTTCTTCTTATTTGTTAGTTCTCGTTCCTTATGCGTAAGTCTCATTACCTCCACGTTGGCTATTCTATCTACTCATGAGATATTTAGCACTCTTCGGTACAAATCGAATGTCTCTAGTCTCCTCACGCCAATGACTAACTTTTAACGAACTAAATTCTAAACCAAAACACAAAATAATGCACAAAGACGTTGTGAAACACAAGTGAAGTCGAATTCGAAATTTCAAAATGACAAGTACATACACAAAATACTGACCTGAATAATAACCGTCACTTGACTCTTTGACACTTCTAAAAAATGGCTAAAATGGACGAAGTTTTTGTCAAATGTTCGTAATACGTGTATTTGATTGGCTAGAAAAAACGCGTATTCTAAATATCAACGAATCAAAGGTAGGTTAGGAATAGACTCTTATGTATATAACCATTGTAATAGTTTAAGAGCTGGGAGCGGATTTTGTGCGTGATAAGTAATATGGAAAAACTATACGGGGATATGTTGAATTAGTTGTGTACATGACTTTCACCAACGGCCGGAAACCAGAGTTGGGGCCGAGGGTAGTTATAAGGGGTCAAAGTCGCGGATTTTATTATTTTTTTTATGACGCTAAAAATAAGTAGGTCCAAAATTTGGGAATAAGTAGGTCATGACGTACCTAAGTAAAATCTCTAGGGGCTCAACGCTGCGTGGCCGACAAAGGGGTGGGGGTAGGGGTGAATATAAAAAATATAAGGGGTCTTTTACGACGTTCGTGATTGAGGTAGTGCACCAAAATTTAGGTATAAATAGACCATGAAATAAATAATTAAAATCCCCAGAGCCGGAAACCAGAGTCGAGAAGGAAGGTAGTTATAAGGGGTCAAAGGTCCGTTTTTTATTATTTTTGTGACGCTCATGATCGAGATAGCGCGCCAAAATTTGGGAATAAGTAGGTCATGACGTAACTAAGTAAAATCTCCAGGAGTGGAACGCTGCGTGGCCGACAAAGGGGTGGGCAGGGGTGAATATAAAAAAATGTAAGGGGTTTTTTGCGACGTTCGTGATTGAGATAGTGCACCAAAATTTGGGAATTAGTAGACCATGACATAACTAAGTAATATCCCCAGAGGCGGAAACCAGAGTGGCGGACGAGGGTAGTTATAAGGGGTAAAATTCGCGGTTTTTATTATTTTTTTTGTGGCGCTCATGATGGAGATAGTGCACCAAAATTTGGGAGTAAGTAGGTTATGACGTAACTAAGTAAAATCTTCAGGGGCGGAACGCTGCTTGGGGTACAAAGGGGTGGTAGGCAGGGGTGAGTATAAAAATATATGGTGTTTTTTTGCCGTTCGTGATCGAGATAGTGCACCAAAATTTGGGAATAAGTAGATCATGACATTACTAAGTAAAATCTCCAGGGGCGGAACACTGCGTGGGGACAAATGTTGTGCCGGGTCACAAAAAAAAATAATACACACTGCGACTTTGACCCATTAAAACTACCCTCATCCCCAACTCTGGTTTCCGGCTCTGGGGCTTTTACTTAGCTTAGTCATGCTCTACTTATTCCCAAATTTTTGTGCACTATCTCAATCTAGCACGTCGCAAAAAACCCCTTATATTTTTTATATTCACATCTACCCCCACCCCTTTATCGGCCACGCCGCGTTCCACCCCTGGAGATTATACTTAGTTACCTCATGACCTACTTATTCCCAAATTTTGGTGCACTATCTCGATCATGAGCGTCACAAAAGAAATAATAAAAACGGCGATTTTGTCCCCTTATAACTACCCTCATGCCCAACTCTGGTTTCCGGCTCTGAGCATTTTACTTAGTTATGTCATGGTCTACTTATTCCAAATTTTGGTGTACTCCCTCAATCACGAACATCGCAAAAAACCCCTTATATTTTTTCTATTCACCCCTGCCCCACCCCTTTGTCGGCCACGCAGCGTGCCACCCCTGGAGATTTTACTTAGTTACGTTATGACCTACTTATTCCCAAATTTTGGTGCACTCTCTCGATCATGAGCGTCACAAAAAAAATAATAAAAACGGCGACTTTGACCCCTTATAACTACCCTCATCCCCAACTCTGGTTTCCGGCTCTGGGGATTTTACTCAGTAATGTCATGATCTGCTTATTCCCAAATTTTGGTCCACTATCTCAATCACGAACGTCGCAAAAAACCCTTTATATTTTTTATATTCACCCCTATCCCCACCCCTTTGTCAGCCACGCAGCGTTCCGCCCGTAGAGGTTTTACTTAGTTACGTCATGACCTACTTATTCCCAAATTTTGGTGCACTATCTCGATCATGAGCGTCATAAAAAAATAATTAAATCCGCGACTTTGACCCCTTATAACTACCCTCGGCCCCAACTCTGGTTTCCGGCCGTTGGTGAAAGTCATGTACACAACTAATTCAACATATCCCCGTATAGTTTTTCCATATTACTTATCACGCACAAAATCCGCTTCTATCTCTCCGACTATAATGCTGCATTATTTTTGTGTTTAATCACGGAGCTACCGCTTTTTCCGTCTGATCTAACTTAATGCATTAAAGAGAAATCGAAAAACTGTGACGCACTGAAAATGATCATGAGAACAAGAATACACGCTATTTTAATATGTTTAGTGTTTTTTTGATAGAAAAATATTTGTTATTAAGGGAAGGGAAGCCGAACTATTCAGATGTTTCAAACTTAATTATTGTAATAAATCAATGTATACAGGGTGTCCCGAAAAGAATGGTCATAAATTATACCACACATTCTGGGGTCAAAAATAGTTCGATTTAACCTAACTTACCTTTGTACAAATGTGCTCATAAAAAAAGTTATAGCCCTTTGAAGTTACAAAATGAAAATCGATTTTTTTCAATATATCGAAAACTATTAAATATTTTTTATTGAAAATGGACATGTATCACTCTTATTGCAGGAACATCTTGAAACAAAATTTTAGTGAAATTTGTCCACCTAATAAAAAATTTATGGGGATTTTGTTCCCTTAAACCCCCCCAAACTTTTTTGTACGTTCCAATTAATTCATTATTGTGGTACTATTAGTTAAACACGACGTTTTTAAAACTTTTTGCCTCTTAGTATTTTTTCGATAAGTCAGTTTTTATTGAGATGCGGCTTCTTTTTCAATATATTTACGTAAAAATTGTATGGGGGGTTTGTTCCTTTAAACCCCCCAAATGATTATGTACGTTCCAATTAAAGTATTATTGTGGTACCATTAGTTAAACACATTATTTTTAAAACTTTTGTCTCTTCGTCTTTTGTTAATAAGTCACCTTTTATCGAGATGTAGCTTCTTTTTCAAAATATACCTAAAAATGTAAATTATAAATAAATTTTCAGATTATTAACAGGTCTCTATAATCGTACTTAACCATATACAAATATGTGGTGGATTCGACAAATATTCAAAATATCTCGATAAACACCGGCTTATCGAAAAAGTAATAAGAGGCAAAAAAGTTTTAGAAATAATGTGTTTAACTAATGGTGCCACAATAATAATTTAATTGGAACGTACACAAAAGTTTGGGGGGGTTTAAGGGAACAAAACCCCCATAAAATTTTTATGGGGTGCACAAATTTTACTTAATTTTTTTTTAAGATGTTGCTACCATATAAATGCCACATGTCCATTTTCAATAAAAAATCTTTGAGAGTTTTCGATATATGAAAAAAAATCGATTTTCATTTTGTAACTTCAAAGGGCTGTAACTTTTTTTATGTGCACTATTGTATATAGGTAAGTGAGGTTCAATCAACCTATTTTTGGCCCCAAAATCTGTGGTATAATTTATGACCAATCTTTTCGGGACACCCTGTATATAAAAGAAGTATATATTCAGGTTAGCAAAATAAATATATATTTAGTTGACATGACATGTACAAAATATTGTTAAAATAATTTTTATACGTAAGTTAATTAGGTACTATAATCAACTATTCTAAATGTTATATAACGGTTATATTATTAATTTTGGATAGTCCATAGAGGCCAGCTGCAGCTTTTGAACTGAGTAGAGAGCTGTGGAACAGTTTGTTATGGAACTCTAAGGACCTCATTGCCCTCTTTATGTATGTGTATGAATAGAAAAAAAGTTGTGACTGGCTAATTGACACCCAAGTCTATGCCACAAAACAAAAAAAAAATATTCTAAATGGGAAATAAACCACAATTTAACTAAAAAAATGATTTTATTAACGTTTCGACGACCAAATCGGATGTCGTTGTCAAAATACAAAAATCAGTCAGAGTAATAAATTATTGGAAGACATTTTTTACTTAGCAACAACATTTTTGTTTAATTTATTAATATTTTGTATTTTGACAACGACATCCGATTTGGACGTCGAAACGTTAATAAAATCATTTTTTTTAGTTAAATTGTGGCTTCTTTTCCATTTAAAATAGTTGATTACAAAAATGCCACAAGAAAATAGCTTCAGAACAAGTTAATTATTATTGTGAAAGCTTTAGGTCTTCCTTTTATTTTAATTTTCGACGGTAATAATAATACTACATATTTCACTTATAACTAAAAAACAAACACTAAACAAATAAAAAATAAGAAATCTCTTTACTAATCAATATTAAAGTGTAAACACAACGCGGTTAAACAAATTCTAACACTCTGACTCTCTGATACTCGCAGTATCTTACCACAGCATACACGCGGTTTAAGTTAGCGTGTATGCAAAAAACCAGTAACGGTGCACGCTTAATAGTGACGCCACTGACATGATGACGTTTCGCGTGTACCTAACTTTTTTATTTGCGTACATGTTAGCTTGTACCTAGACACAGCGAAAATATTATGATTATTTGGATCGTATTCAATCGTAATATGTAATCGTAATAATAATTTGTAATAATACGAAAAAAAAGGTCGATCTTGTAGATGTGTAGATTATGTCTATCTGTTCATCCGCCCACGGTAAAAATTGTGAAAACGGAAATATGTACTCATTTCCAGTTTTGAGAAAATTAACTGCTTGTTCACAATGGACGTAACCATAAGATGAACGTAAACCGTTATCATTTCGTAAACCGTAATTTGTACATAATTTTATGCAGCGTTCACAATAGACTTAAATTTTACGTAAAATTTAAGTGAACGCTGCATAAAATTATCGCTGTGTCTAGGTACACGCTAACGTGTACGCAAATAAAAAAGTTAGGTACACGCTTAAACGTCAAGTCAGTGACGTCATTATTTAGCGTGTACTATGACTGGGTTTTTTGGTACACGCTAATTTGAGCCGCGTGTATGCTGTGGTATTAAGTATCTGTAAGTATCACGAGTGTCAGAGTGTGGTTAGAATTTGTCTAATCGCCTTATGTTTACAATTTAATATTGATTTGTAAAGAGTTTCCTTATTTTTTACTTGTTTAGTGTTTTTTTTTTAAAATTAACTATGGAGTGTGGACAATTACTGAGTTCTTTTAATAAGTTTAACAACATTCTAAAACAGTATGAAAAAGATAAGAGACAAAAATTCGTGATTAAGGGCAGCAGAAGTAATAAGATAAAATATACGGGGCGATTGATTAGTGTGATAAAGCTCAGTAGATCCGCTATAGTAATAAATAACAATAAAAGTTAGTAACAAAAATTTTAGCAAACTTTGAGGTTCATATTACAAAATTACTAAAATTAGTTAGAATGTTACAGGGCGTTCGATAATATAGTGGCAGACCAAACTTATGTTTTTTAAATGGAACACCCTATATTTTATTTTATGTTCGAAATCTTCTTAACTTCCATATCACAAAAATATAAAGGTTTATTATGTTATACAGGGTATTTACAAAGTTATAACCAATTTTCTATGAAAATCGTAACAAGTTCAACTCGCTGTATAAATAAAAATAAACACTACAGCAAAAATAAACACCAATATAAACTGGTATAATTAACTTACGTATAAAAATTATTTTAGTAGTATTTTGTATATATCATGTTAAATAATATTTATTTTGCTAACCTGAATATAAACTTTTATATACATATTGTTTTATTACAATTAAGTTTGAAACATCTGAATAGCTTTGCTTCCCTTCCCCTTCCCTTAATAAAAATATTTTCTATCAAAGAAACAACAAACACTAAACATATCAAAATAGCGTGTACCAAAATATAAAGTCACTGAGCACGCTAAATAATGACGTCACTGGCTTGATGAAGTTTAATTCGCGTGTATCTAACTTTTTTATTTGCGTACACGTTAGCGTGTACCTAGACACAGCGTAAAATTATGTACAAATTACGGTTTACGAAATGATTACGCTTTACGTTCATCTTAAGGCGGAGATACATATGCGCTCTGCTCGGTGTGCGAGCCGCTCGCGCGCAGCGTATTCGTCAGATTAGTACGTGTTTTCAAGTGACGCACAAACGGCACGCACACGGCGCACCACGATCTAAATTCTGTCGGTTTTTCAACAAACGCTTTGATGGTTCGCAATACGTATTTGGACGGGTTTGCGAGTGGTTTGTTGGTTTTGGCGCGCATGAGTTGAATATTTGTTAGTAATGGAATGGTCGGAAATGTCGGAAGGAAATTGATGTTTACCGTGGAAAATCATTATTGTGGGATCCTCAATAAAGAACCATTTAATTTAGAGAAACAACTTAAATCCGATCTTAACGGAAATAGAAGCTGAAATAAAAAAATGTACATGTGGACCTTTTTAAAAAATGTTAGTTCATTGTTGTACTAAAAATAACATGTATTAAAAATAAGATTTATTATTTTATTTGGGCATAAGCCACAATTCGAGTTTGAAATCAAGTTTACTTGACCTTTCGACTTTCACTTCGGAAATAGTTATCAATATCAAAAAAACATTCATAAGCAGATATATAATATGTGTCACCGGAAAGCGAAATAGGTAACGCACGACTTGGAGAACCTATAGTTTTCTAACTTCGTGTCTGGTGAAGCAACGCAGTTGAAACAAGCGGATATATTATAATTGTGTCACCGGAAAGCGAAAAAGGTAAGGCACAACTTGGAACACCCAATAGTTTTCTAACTTCGCTTCTGGTGAAGCAACGGAGTTGGAACAAGCAGATATATTATAATTGGGTCACCGGAAAACGAAAAAGGTAACGCACAACTTGGAAGAGCCTATAGTTTCCTAACTTCGCTTCTGGTGAAGCAACGGAGTTGGAACAAGTAGATATGTTATAATTGTGTCGTCGGAAAGCGAAAAAGGTAACGCACATCTTGGAAGAGCTTATAGTTTCCTAACTTCGCTTCTGGTGAAGCAACTGAGTTGGAACTAGCAGATATATTATAATTGGGTCACCGGAAAGCCAAAAAGCTAACGCACAACTTGGAAGACCCAATAGTTTTCTAACTTCGCTTCTGATGAAGCAACGGAGTTGGAACAAGCAGATATATTATAATTGGGTCACCGGAAAGCCAAAAAGGTAACGCACAACTTGGAAGACCCAATAGTTTTATAACTTCGCTTCTGATGAAGCAACGTAGTTGGAACAAGCATATATATTATAATTGGGTCACCGGAAAACGAAAAAGGTAACGCACAACTTGGAAGAGCCTATAGTTTCCTAACTTCGCTTCTGGTGAAGCAACGGAGTTGGAACAAGTAGATATGTTATAATTGTGTCGTCGGAAAGCGAAAAAGGTAACGCACATCTTGGAAGAGCCTATAGTTTCCTAACTTCGCTTCTGGTGAAGCAACTGAGTTGGAACAAGCAGATATATTATAATTGGGTCACCGGAAAGCGAAAAAGTTAACACTGGGCTTGGAAGAACCTATAGTTCTCTAATTTCGTTTCTAGTGAAGCTACGCAGTTGAAACAAGCAGATACATTACAATTGTGTCACCGGAAAACGAAAAAGGTATCGCATGACTTGGAAGTACCTATAGTTCTCTAATTTTGTTTCTGGTTGTAGGAACAAGCAGATATATTATGGTAGGGGAGCAAAATATGCTAAATGTTCAGTCACTCGAGCGCTTTGGCGACCTATTGGGTTGTGATTATTAGGTCCTAAAACCAAAAAAGTTAAGTAAAATTTTCCATTTTAGTGGGGACTTCCCATTTTTTAATTTAATTTTCCATTTCCAACAATCTTTTTTCCGATTATAATAATAATTATAATAATAATTATCTATCCATAATTCAAAAAAATGTTTCGAATAAGAGTTGTTTATTTTTATACAAACAATCCAAATCTGCAATAAGAAACGGGGTCTACCATTTAAGATTTTAAAGTAACCCCCACCTCACCTCCGTGGGGGGTCGTGTTTGGAACCATTCGATAGATTTTTCAAAAACATTGATAAAGTGTATTTTGCAGTTTTTCGATATGATGTTTATTTTGCGAAAGATCGCGGGATTTGTATTTAAAATTTTAAATTTACCCTCCACCCCTCTCCGTGGGGGTCAAGTTTGGTATTTTTCTATAGATTTTTGAAAAATATTGAACACGTAGGTTTTAGTTTTTCAATCTGACGTTTATTTCGCGAAATATTCGCTTTTTTTTGT
This sequence comes from Diabrotica virgifera virgifera, assembly GCF_917563875.1. Taxonomy (NCBI): domain Eukaryota; kingdom Metazoa; phylum Arthropoda; class Insecta; order Coleoptera; family Chrysomelidae; genus Diabrotica; species Diabrotica virgifera. The sequence continues at coordinate 178,409,478 of NC_065446.1, forward strand.
GAAACTTTTTGACTCACCCATTTCCGTACGCCCCGCTCAAATCGTCATATTTTTGAAATATAGACTCTTTTGCATGTACTTAACTTACCTTATCTTAATCTGACAATTTCGAATATTTTAAGGATAGATTTTTTTTCGAGCCCCCCCGAACGAACTCCCCTGTGTTAAGAGCCAATATATGGTGGAAGTACATCTGCAGGGTACTACGTTTCTCCCCATATGATAATCTGACGCGCTCGAGTAACTGCAAAAATCCCCGCTTGGGCTCCCCTACCATTATATTTGTGTTGCCAGGAAGCGAAAAAGGTAGTTCCCGAAATGTTCCCAAACTGTGGCTTATTCCACATAAAATAGTAAATTGCATAAGATGACACAAGAAAATAGTTTCAGAACAATACCAAAATAAGATGTAGTAGAAGTACAGAACAGAGACATGATTATCTACAATTACTAAACGTTCGTAAGTTTCCTCTGGATCGTCAAATTGAAAAATTTTAACGAACAATAACCGCGCCACGAACGCGCGGCGCACACACGGCGCGGAGTTCGCGGCGCGGATATGTATTTCCGCCTTTATGGTTACGTCCATTGTGAACAAGCGCTTAACGATGAACGTGCAAAAATCATAGAAATACATCTGGAAACATGTCTTGGTCACAGATTAACTTCCGCTCATAAAAATGTTGCACTTTTGTTGACTTCCGGTTTATTTAGTATATTTTTGGATATATACTTAGTCAGCTCGAGACTCACCTTTTTATTTAAGGTGAAATCCTTACCTTGCAAAAAACCTTGGATCAATTTTATTTCGAATATGTTATTACGAGAAAGGCTTTGTTTTCAATATAAGTCTTATTTCAGAGATGCAGTGACCTTAATTGCGACGTATGCGCATATATGGTTGATTACGAGAAAGCGTTTTGATCGAGTACCACACGCCAAGATGATACAAATCTTAAAAGAAGCACGAATTACAGTTCACCAAATATAGCTGAAAGTGTGAAATTCCCATTGTCTGCGCGAACAGTGAAGTGAGAACGCACATACAAACGGTCTGGACCGTCAGTGCGAGTGCGAGGTCCGTCGTTTGACGAATGCGCATCATGATCGTCACGCGTTTTCTACACTTTCAGCTATATTTGGTGAACTGTAACAACCAATAGCAATATCTGAAAATAATTAGAAATCTTTACTGGAAACAGACCACAAATCTCAGAGTTGAAGGTGAACACACCGAGTAAGTATGTGAAAATCATGTGTAGAGACAGGCAAGACAGTATTTTGTCTCCTCTAATCTTCAATCTCTACTCTGAAAGAATAGAAATCGAATCTTTAATCTTTGAACTAAACTGAAAAAGGTATTCTACTAAACGGGTACCGCCTAAACAATATCAGATGTGCAAATGACACGGTTAGTATTTGCAGCCAACCTAGAAGACTAACAAATCCTTATGAACAAAATCACGTATAAAGACTGTATGACACTATGCATTTTCTTGTAACGTTTCTGATATGTCGAAAGAATGCATAGTGTCATACACAGATACAAGAAACGATACAAGAATTTGTGTCAGGCACAGATTCTTTTACAAGAACTGCGTCAATTTCTGCGCAAAGAGCAAAAACGTAAAACCTGCTAGTAAAACATCTAAATGTCATAATGGCGGCTGAAAATGAGATCATATGATTATTGTCTTGATGAATTTATTTGTGTTTTTTTAGGTATTATTTATAAATCTTTTATTGATACTTAACATACCGTTTGGTATGGACTACTGTTCTACTAATAACCATATATTTAGCTCCTAGTAAAGTTCAAACTATGTACCTATAACTTTGGGTTTCATGTTGCATAATTTTTTAATAGAGGAAAATACAATAGTTCCTAATTTGGATCAAACTGAAAATAATTCTAATGCAAATATTTTAGCACAAATATCAAAACAAAATAAAAAACACAAATAATCAACAGTCAACGTAAAAATTCTGGTTAACATTAAAATGTTAAATTTATGTTTTTAAAAGTTTATAAATTTTATAAAATCCTTAAAATCAGCTGTAGACGCAGTACTACCATACCAATGTAACGTGACAACAGGGTGACAAACAAAATTTCGACCAATCACGTGCCGAATTTCATACAATTTTCGATACAAGAACTTGCATAGTGTCATACAGGGCACAAATGTACGTACAAGAAACGATACAAGAAAATGTATATCAGAAACGATTTCAGAAACGATATTAGAAATGATACAAGAAAATGCATAGTGTCATACAGCCTTTATAGTCAGGAGTATGGACTAAGGGCTGGTTCTTTATGTCCCGATTAAACTGCGGTTTACTAACCAGGGTTTACTAACCAGGGTTTAATTGGGACAGAAAATACCGGCCCCAACAATAACAGCCTTCATAAATGCAATTATAATAATTATTACCTATAATAATAATAATAATTAGCTAACCGGGGTTTAATTGGAACATAAAGTACCGGCCCTAAGAATAAATGCACAGAAGACAAAGCTTATGATAATTATCAAGAAAAAGATATCATAAGGTCAACTCAAACCCCTGTAGAAAGAGTGACGCACTACAATTAGGCACGTCGGCGTCATAATAAATGAAGAATGGACCCTCAACCAAGAAATAAGAGTGCGCATTGGAAAAGCTAGATCCACCTTCAACTGGATGGGGACCATTTTTAAGATCCATAACCTATAACCTCTAACCTCTAAATTTGCATAAAAGGAAGAATGCTACGAAGCTATGTGTCCAAAATAATACGCACAGAAAATCTGTATCCGTATCGTTTTACTCCAGTGCACAATCTTTACCACAGGGTTTTTCAGCAATGCTCCGATTTTGTCAGTTTATGAGAGGACGGCATTCAGACGATCCAATGTTTTATGATAAAATTTTATTTACCCTAGAAGCCACATTTACTAAAAGAGGTGTGTTTAACTGGCGTAATAGCCATACCTATGCGACAGACAATCCTCATGCCTTCCAAGAACATCATTTTCAACATGAGTTTTCCATAAATAGGTATCTGGTGTGGCATATTTGGTGGATGTGTATTGTTGGACCAGTCGAGTTACCACCTAGGCTTGGCGGAGTAACGTATCTAAATTTTTTGAGAGAATATTTACCAGAAGTATATCTTTTAGACGATGTACCTCTAAATTTGAGACATAACTCTTGGTATACATGCATGATGGTGCACCACCACATTATAGCCTAAAAGTTAAATTATCTAGATGAAATTTATCCTCACAGGTGGATTGGTAGAGGTAGTGTATACCTAGATACGTAGTTCCAAACTAAATGCACTTGAAGATTACTTTTGGGGCTACCTAAAGTCGCTTGTTTATAAAAAAATAAACAACCGTCAAGAATTATGGCAAAATATTGTAGAAGGAGTTAATGTTATTAGGTACCAACGAAACTCATTATTTAAAATAGGACAGAAGTTACACTAAATATTTAGATTATGTAGTTTATCAAATGGTGAACATTCTGAATAGTTGTTGTAATTTGTTTTCATTTCGTTTTGCATTATTCGCTTTGTCAATTGTTTTGAATTCACTTTGTCAATTATTGTTGTTCATTTAATTTTTTGAAGTTATAATTCTTTAGGCGCGAGGGTGAATTTTTATTTTACTGGGCGCATGCGCACACCGACAGTATGGTATTAGTCGCTACATCTTTTAAGTTATGTAGCGCAAATAAGGTATGCGTGAAAAGAATATATTATTAGTGTTTTTAGTAAATATATTTATTATAATTTTTGTGTCTATGGATTTGTGTGTCTATGATTTGTCTTCCTGAAAATAAACATTGAAAATGTTTATTTTCAATTAATCTATCTGTCACCGTGATTGTAGTTATGTTCGAGAAATGAACGTGTGTATTCACAACGGTGGTAGCTCATCGGTAGAACATTCGCCTACAGATCGAGAGGTCCCTCCTTCAAATCCGGACAAAGTCGTATTCTTTTTCTTTTATTTTAAATTTTGGTATTCTTTTAGTTCTTTCTAAAATTAGTTTAATATTTAAATACAATACAAACAACTGTTTAAAGTAGACATATTGATTTCGTTGAAATCATAATATGAAGTTAGATATTATAATAGAAGTATAACTTCTTACGTGCGTACAAAGTACACACACATTCTTTTTTTTTTTAATTTTTTACTTTGTAAAAGGTTTAATAAAAATAATTGTTTCAATCATGGGCCTGATTCTAATTATTTATTTCGAGGTCGCTATTGAATTTCGACACCGCCATGATGGTCGCAATTTATAGCGATTCTTATTAATTTCGACTCGAAATTATAATATCAACCACTTTTTTTTTGACGTCGCTATTTTATGACGTCATAAATATGTCATAGTATGTCACTAGAATAATAACCAAATACATCTTCTTTTTTGGTTGATCTAGTCAACCCTCAACGGTAATCCATAAATATTATATTAAATTAATATAATAATCGGGTTTCGTTGTCAATCATAATAAAATATTTTTTTGGTAAAATTGTGGCTTATTTCCCATTGAAAATAGATGATTATAAAAACGCCACAAGGAAATAGCTTCAGAACAACATTAATGTGTTGTTGTATTGTAGAATATTATGAATGAAAAATTAATTTTTTTTATCAGTCACACCAATGCCGCTTTCGATTTTTGAACACGTGTGACGAAAAAATAAATACACGTGATGTATTACTACACCCCCTCCCCTTGTGATGTTTCGTGATTTTTTATGGACCCCCTCCCCCGGGGGTCCATTAATCACGTGAGGCTCGAAAGCCTCACGTGATTAATGGACGATCCTTAAGTCGATTTTAATGAAATTTGGTGGACGATTTAAGTATGTTGTAATAATTTTCTAAGCGAATGACGAAGGTTCTAAGTGCAACGGAAGTGGGTGAAAAACATTGAATAATAACAGGCTTATTATGCTCCATTATTTTGTATTTATTGCTATTTTGCAGAAAGGTTAATAATTTAAGACATTTTTAACCGGACGTATATATGATACAAAATTCAATTATCTTTATTTTATTTCCCCATGATTTTTATGAAGTGAAAACTTCTTTAGGGACGTTGTGCGATTTTTGGACGGTCATCGCGACCGTCATCGCGATCGTCATTACGACCGTCATCGCTTATGCTATATATTATTTGTATGTATATATAAATTGTATAGAAGTATTTAAATTTAAAATAAATGTAAAACCTATTTTAGGATGGGGTAAAAAAATTTTGTTTCGCGACCGTCATCTTTTTGACGAAATAAATTTTGTAAACCAAATATGGTCTTAATGTCTTAGGTCTCAATTAAGACTTTTAAAAGATATCTTTAAAACGCCAAATTTATTGGTTGTAAATAAGATGTCTTAAAGATGACCTGTGCTGTATGGGTGACGGTCTCGATGACGGTCGCGAAATAAATCCTTTTTCCCCATCCAAAAATAGCTTTTACATTTATTTTAAATTTAAATACTTCTATACAATTTATGTATAGATACACATAATATAGATACGTACAAAATAAGATATTTTTAAAACGCCAAATTTAAGATATCTTTTAAACATCATATTTAAGACATTTTTTCTTAAAAATAGGTTATGTTATAATTACGAATTTAAAAGTTAGGTTAGGTTAGTAAAACATTTAAGAAAAGAACTGGTAGCAAAAAGACAAACTCCAAACAAAAGCTTTTTCACATCAGTGACTTCAGCGGTATTTCCCATATGGTTTTATTTGAGGGATATTTAGAAGACTACAGATTTTAATAATGCAGTAAGTATAGATTTATATTGATATATTAATTATTAAAGTAAAAAGTTAACTTTGTTATCAAGAGTAAATGCATGTCTCCTAATTCAACAGCTTACCTTAACAATATGCTCTTAAAAATATATTTTTTAGGTAGGTATTGGAGCTTGTTAAAGTAGGAGGATCAAAAGCATATGATTTTGTATAAAGAGTTGGAAAATTAATTATTAGTAATGAACAAGCTTTAAGTACAGTTGGCCGGGACAAAAAGGCAAACAAAAGTTTTGTGATACTAGAATTGCAAATCTGATAATTGGTAAAGCTTATTCTACATGTACATGTAAAATTTTAATAGCATTAAACGTATTTTTAGAACCTAATTATTTTTATTAAAAGTTCATTTAAAATATTTCATAAAAAAATAAAAAGAAAGATATCCTAAACACCTTAATAATATACAAAAAAAGACATCTTTAAGATGTAAGGATTTGTAACATCCGTACATCTTTAAGACGTCGTAAAGATCTCCTTTCCGGAAATACCAGACATCTTTAAGACGTCTAAAACGTCTTTAGTGAGTTATCTTTTAGATTTCTTTGTGCTATCTGGGCATCTCTTCGGCGAAATAAATTTTGTAAGTATATCTGTTAAAGTGAAAACTTCTTTAGGGACGTTGTGCACTTTTTGGATAAGAAAAAGTATTAAATTGGCGACCGTCATTGCGACCGTCATCGCTTCGAAGAAATCAATTTTTGAAGTGAAAGCTTCTTGAGGGTCGTTGTGCACTTTTTGTATGGGGAAAAAGTATTAAATTAGCGACGGTCATCGCTTTACCGAATGTACAAATATCATCAACCTATACGCGTTCACTGTTGGATGTAGGTCTCCCTCATCTGTCTCTGTCTTGTGCTGCTTGCATCCAGTTATTGATAACACACTTCAGATTTCGGTTCATCTGGTTGGGTGGCGTATTCTGCTTTCTGCTCCGCAGCCGCAGTGTTTCTTCTCGTGGCCTCCATTCGACAATACGTTTTGTCCATCGGTTATCTGATAATCTGGCGCCGTGTCCTACCCAATTCCACTTTAGCGGCGCGATTCTTCCGACAGCGTCTGTTGTTTTTGTTATACGATGTATTTCTTCGTTTGGAATTCGTTCTCCCAGAGAGACATCCAATATCTGGTGCTCCAAAGCCCTCGGAGTTACGTGAATCTTGTTTACTACCTTTTTTGTGAGTGTTAATGTTTCCGCTCCATTAGTGAGTACAGGTAATACACACTGCTCAAAGATTTTTGTTTTGAGATATATCAGCTACCCCTTCCGAGTGTGGAGATTCCAAGAAGAACTGAAAGGCCCCTACTCAATACAAAATCCCTTTTCTTGAAAAGTTACTTTATTGTAGGACGTTTTGGTTATTGGTTTAGAACAACTACCTCTTTAATATACAATTATTTTATGTCATACTATAGTCTGTTTTTAAACCAAGAGGAGTAGGTAATTCAAATTTCACGCGCCGTAAAACTTGTTTGTAATTGGTCCAATAGCGTTAGCGACCTCATCAATGAAAAAGAAGATGTATTTGATGATATTTCTAGTGACTTTCTTGGGTGTAAATCTGTCTTTTTGGTTTACTTCTCTTGGTTTAAAAATAAAGTATAGTTCATTATTGTGTTTTTATTGTTTAATTACCAACTATATTATGATAGTACTAGAACGGTCCGATAAGTACTTAGCCTCCAAAAGATAAAGGAAAATTTTGGAAAACTTGTGATTTATTTTTGAAGGTAGTGTCCTTTTAGCTCGATACACTTGACAAAGCGATGTTCCGACTTCTTTAATCCGTCTGAAAAATACGTTTTCTCGAGGCCAGCAAAATGGGCGGCTCCACGGCGGCGATGAAGTCCTCATTCGACTTAAATTTCTACCCGGCGAGTGACTTTCTTAAGTTTTGAAACAAAAAGAAGTCGAACAGGGTCAAATCTGGAGAGTACGGTGGATAGAATAGAGGTTCGCAGTCCAATTCGACAAGTTTGGCCATGGTGACGGTGGAAGTGTGAGCCGGTGCGTTATCGTGGTGGAAGAGCATTTTTTGCCCAATTAAGACTGTTTTTTCTGCAATTCGGCGTCGAATCGGTCCATTAATGCGGCATAGTAAATCCCTGTGACCGTTTTGCCCTTTTCCAGGAAGTTGATATATATCACACCGTGTTAATCCTAGAAAACGGTGGTGATCACCTTTTCGCCCGATAGGACACTTTCCGCATTTTTCGAGCACGCAAGTCCGATTTGACTGAGATTTTGACATAGGCCGTTTACAGGAATGTACCAATTATACGATAGTATATTTCTTTTGCGACAGTCGCGCCATAAGGTGGAGAAGCTTAGTACTTATCGGACCACCCACGTATACTCTATGCCCCTGTGGGCATAAAGTGCACTTTATGTGGTCTCTGGAAGTCTACAAAATAGGTTTCGTAGTCCAATTCGACCAATTTGGACATGGTGACGGCAGAGGTCTGACCCGGTACATTTTCATGATAGAAGAGCACTTTTTCTTCCACAATTGAGGCTGTTTTTCTGCAATTCGGCCATAATTTGTAGGTTACACTGTGTTGTTTTATTTTACATAAGTACTTTATTAATAAAACAAACAGGTGACGAAAAAAAAAAAACAAAAATTGGAGCCCGCCAAAGCATATCTGAGGTTTACGGCGCCACTGTGCCGTAACGGTTGCTTATACGAAAAAAATGAATAGGACCTAGTTTTTAGAGTAAATAGTGGTTTTTAACCTTGTATAAGTTTTGTTTAAAAAGAATGCATAGATAATGAGAAAATAGTAAAAACATGCTCGCCAAGGGATAGGGGTAGTTTCTGCAGTATATTTTCAAGGATAGGGGTGGTTTCCGCAGAGATGTTCCAATAACCATATATATTTTTAAAAGATACTATTGATGAAGCATATGTCCATATGGATCAAAAAGCAAAAAAAAATATTTTTTTTCAGCCCCCCATTTTATTTATTTTTTTTTGGCTACAAGGGTTGCACTAGGAAATCACTTTTGGTGTCCATGCATGGGTAATAATAACGTGCACAGAATGATATACAAAGTATATTAATAAAGGGCATTGTGTGTGACGGATTCCAAGAAAATCACTTTCTGTATTAATTCTTCGTTTTTTGGGGTGGTTCCGGGGAAAAATGGGGGTGCAATTTACAAATTTGTAAATATCACCAGTACATGGGTAATCGCTGAAAGTCTTTTTACTCTAGCATAAACGGTTCAGATGGTATAAAAAGGGGTTTTTTAAAATGTAACACCCTGTAATTAAAAAAAGGGCAATTACCCTTAAGTGAAACTTATATAAAAAAATCAGTCACTTATTTGTGAATAATTGCCGCAGTATTTCTTCTTAATTTCCATTACAGTTAGGGAAAAATAATTTTTTTTAAAAACATATTTTTTAAAAACTTGTCAACTTTGGGGCCCCATCCCATTAAACGGTGGGGATAGACATATGCTGTTGGGAAATAAATCGTAAAAAATATAGTCTTTTTCATATTTCTATAAAAGAAATTTTTTGCAAAAGGTACAGGAAGGGCTACGTTCCGCAAAACCACAAATTACCCCCTTTAAAGGGGTGAAAAGGAGGGTTCCGGGGCGAAATTTTTTAAGAAAAAGTTAGTCTCATAATAAGCACCCCTTGATATACCAGAAAAAAATAAAACCGGACTTGTGTTCATTTTGCAAGGTTCAACCTCTGTTTCCTACACTATTGTATGTAGATAAAGAATCCATTTCACGAAAATGTCGATATACAAACAATGCACACTGTTCAAAGCAGGGGCGTCATTTGATAGGATCAGGGGGGCATTTGCCTCCCCCTGACCCTGAAAATGACTGAAATTTACAAAAAATACATCAATTTTCATCATTACAGCATATATAATGTATTGAGTATTGTATATATAATGCTTGCCCCCCCCCCAATCAAAATTTCAAATGACGCTCCTGGTTCAAAGCGTTTTAATAGTGAAGTAAGTAATTGTAAAATATTTTGTTCAATTTTTTTAATAAAATTTTGTTTCGACATGCCGAGCTGGGGCCCCTCAATGTCGGGTGCCCCGTATAATTGATACGGCTAATACGGCGGTAGCTATGCCTCTGCTGTTGGGAAAACAAGGCTCGAGAGAATCCTTTGTAGACCCAGATTATTTCTTTGGCAACACTAAAAATGGTACAAAAATGAGGTAAGAACTGGCTGATAAGAAATTATAAAAATACATAAAGAGTCACTCAAGACAAATCCAGACAAAAAATAATCAAGAATATAGATAAAAACTCTCGAATAATTTGATGAACTCCAAAAACAACAGATCAAAACAGCCACTAAAATGGTAACTGAAGATTTAGACCGGGCCCTGGAGGTATTTGAGTATGCAAAACCTGAGGACCGGCAATTATGTTCAGTTTCTTTTACCTGAGACCTTAAACAATGAAAAACTGAATCTTGCCGGAAGGTGCCTTGTAACCCCTCCCTCCTCCTTATGTTATAGGCAGATAAAAATCGATTTTTCGCAAAAAAAGCATTTTTTGGGTCATTCTAAGCAAAAAATGTTCTTACAAGTTTTTTCGTAAAATGCATAGTTTTCGAGATAAACCCGGTTAAACTTAAAAAAAAATCGAAGAATTTCACCATAAGAGAAATCTCCTTCGAACACCTTCAGACTGTAATAAACGAGATCCCAAATGATGAATATAATCATTATGGGTAATTTTATTGCCCGTGTTGGCAAAGACACAGTATCCGTAAATAAAACAAACAGCGTTATAATGAAAATACCAGAAATAAAAACGGAGACCTTCTGACGGACCTCTGCAGCATAAATGAAATACGAATTAACAATACGTTTTTCCCTCACAAAGAACAATACAAATATACTTTTGAAAACACTAGAGGTCAAAGATCTATGATATACTATATTTTGTCGAATAGAGAGCTACACCCGTCTCTAATCTTGTATGATGTAAGAGCACTAACATCAGCAGAAATAGGAGGCAATCATAAATTGGTATTGTACAAAATCAGAATGAAAACACATATATGTGATAACAAAACAACAGAATACACCACCAAGATTAAAGTCGAAAGCTTACAGGACGACTCCATAGGATACCTATTCCAAAAAAGAATAACGGAAAAAAGCAGAAATATGTATATCACAGAAAGTGAAAAGTCGAAGAAAGCTGGGCAAAAATTAAGTCTAATATCTTAGCCTCAGCCAAGGAAGTTCTTGTTGAAAGAAACATTAATAAAAATAAATCGCTTCCAAGGCAAAGAACTCCATGTAGGTCTGGATCCCGCGTATGAAAAAAAAGTTGATTAATAGCAAGCTGAAAATTTCTTAATAGCTTAAGGGTGTCTAGTCGAATAAACTTTGATATGTGTGAACACTGGAACAGGGGTAGTTTTAATTGTGGAACAGGTTAAAAATTTGGAACGGTCACAGCACGAAAACGGCATTTATTTTGTCCGACAGAACAGACTTAAACTCTTCGAACAGAGATTAAACTCTCATGCAAAAATCAGACTGCTATTTATCACCAAATGGGCGTTTTAATGAGTGGAACATGTAGAATATGTCAAATGACAGGAATTATGACAGGTAATAAATAGCAGTCTGATTTTTTCATGAGAGTTTAATCTCTGTTCGGAGAGTTTAAGTCTGTTCTGTCGGACAAAATAAATGTGCCGTTTTCGTGCTGTGACCGTTCCAAATTTTTAACCTGTTCCACAATTAAAACTACCCCTGTTTCAGTGTTCCCATATATCAAAGTTTATTCGACTAGACACCCTTAAGCTATTAACAAATTTTCAGCTTGCTATTAATCAACTTTTTTTTCATACGCGGGATCCAGACCTAATGGTTTTGTACAGAATTGAAGGAGAAATGTGAAGAGAAGAAAAAACTTACCTAAAATACATGTCAACTAAGACACAAGAGATATACGATAATTATAAGACTATAAGAAACGAAACACATTCAGTCGTAAGAAGAATAAAAAATGATCACTGGGAACGTTTTTCGAAAGAAATGAAACATGATTTTTATGGCCTCCAAAAGAAAATATGGCACTTTATAAGAGGTAAAAGAACGGAGGTAAAGGAACTAATAGAACCGAAAAACATAGAAAAGAATACATGGATTGACTATCTAAAAAAGCTCTATGCAGAAGAAGAACAAATGATGCTGGAACCGGAAACACCAGAAATTACCACAAATGAAGATGTTAATATAAGTACACAGGAAGTCCGAAAAATACTCGAAAAGCTGAAGAACAGAAAAGCTGCAGGTAAGGATGGAATACCAAACGAATTACTGAAATATTTTGGAGCAGCAATGACAGAACAATTAACAAAATCATAAAAGACAATAAAATACCGAACGAAAGAATGGACAACGGGCGAACTAATTCTACTATTCAAAAACGCTGGACGGAAGGGCCGCCCGAGAACTTTATCGTACCGATCTATTATCGTTATCGTACTAGATACTGGCATTCTATAAAAATAACAAAGTTGCTCGTTATTTTCATATTTTAGAAACACCTTGTATACTTGAAAATATTTTATGGTTCTACGCATCATTAATTCCTGCATTTGAGAAAATGTTCGATGCCATATTTCGGGGACACACTATAGATGTATAGATTATTGCATAAATCAATAGAATATTATTCATACTTTCATTTAAAATTAGTTCATTTTTCTAAGAAATTAATAGTTTACAATATTTGCATTTCATTCTATTTGTATTACGCCAGTCAATGCGCGAGATTAAGAACAAGATATTACCTCCGAATTCTATCCTACTGCATGGATTTTAATGAAATTTTGGGAGTAGCCCAATCTCCTAATTCAAAGTCTATCCTATATACTATGGCGCTTTTATCATGGGGGCGGTTCCCACCACTTCTCGGGGATGGAACATTTTTATTTTCGAATTACATGGAGAAAAAGGAAGTTTTTTAAGAAAATTTAAAAATGCATTCTATAATTTGATCACATTTTTTACAAAAATCATTTATTTTAAACCCGTTCAACTTATTAAAAGGCATTGAAGAAGAAAAACAATGCATTTAAATTCTGGTCGATGAGGGATTAAATATATGTACTTCCCATTTTTCCTTAAAGTACATTAGTCATATATTTTTTGCACCATATCTCGCTTAGTTTGAATGTAACCGACATTTAACGGTGCTTGTTTTAAAGGCCTTTTCAAACACTACAAAAGGCGTTGGTAGCATTATACACCTAAAACCTACCGTTCCTCTGTTATTTCAAGTTGAATAATTTGAGCATACACCAAACAACAAACTCGTTTCACCTACCATATCTCTTTTTGTATTATAAATAAAACATTTACGAAGGAACGAATCTCTTTGTTATTTATAATCTAAAACATGTTTTATATAGTGTTTTCAGTTCGATACATAGTTTTTAAGGTATTCACAAAAAACCGTTCGAAAAGGTGTCATTTTTCAATGAAAATGACCAATTTTCGACTACGCATAACTCAAAAAGTATTGAGTTCTCAAAAGAAAGTATATACCAGTTTCTGCTTAGAAATAGGTTCTTTAACCACTTCCGTGTTTATTTTGACCAACAAATTTTCCACCCCCTTAAAGGGGTGGGAACCGCCCCAAGATAATAGTGCCATAGTATATAGGGTAGATTTTATTTCTTGAGCTATTCCCTACTTACTGTGAAAATATCAAATACATCGATGTAGTAGGATGGAATTCGGAGCCAAATACCCTCATTGACTGCCCTATAATAATGCTCTGCTATTATCGCGTGAGAGAGGTCACACAAGATTATAGCAAAATTTCTATTTACTGTAACTTTTCGAGTTTTTGAGCTACAGCAACGAGTTTTATGTCATTGGAAAGGTAATTTTACATTCTTTTAAAATATGTAAAAATATACAGGGCGTATTTAAAGAAATTAAGATTTTTTTTCATTTTCGGTTCGACCGGAAGCCATATTTCGGATAAAATTTATCCCGATAATAGATAATAAAGTTCCATATATGTCTGCAAAATTTCAAATGTTAGTTTCTATTATAAAGGAAGTTACGGGCACTCGAATATTTTTTTATAAAAAATTCGTAATTCCCCTCCTATGGGGAATTAAGAAATCTGACTGTCATTCAATTTACCTATAGGATATCAAAACTATATAAAAAATAAACAAATTCCTTGAAGCCATTTTTGAGAAAATCTAGTTCAAAGTTATGTCAAATTTTGACCCCTTAAATATAGGCAATCTAACCTAACCTAACCTAACCTAACCTAACCTAATCCATTTTGATGGTACACGACAACCCTCACGGAATTTTCCTAATTTATTTGTTATAAAAATAAGGTCATAATATTATAGTTGCAATTTGTATAATTTATTACGATAGTAGCAAAGTTCAAAGTATTGAACTCATTTGAAAGACTGCAAAGAAAGCACACGTCATTATTGAAATACGTATAGTACCTAACCATATATGGTCATACATATTGGCACTGGGTACTCATACGTTCGTTGTTCGGGGTAGTGTCTTCGTCTAGCAACCCTTAACTTCACATGGCGACCCGGCCTTAAGTTAAAAAATGGAGTTTTCTGGTTCGCATATAGATTGAGGTATGCAGCTCTACACTTAAGATGGGAAACAACCAGAACAAAGAAAAAGAGGAACAGATCTTCATAAACCAAGCAGGCAACAGCGGAGGTGTGACGGCTGAAACCGGCGAAAACGAGAAGCTATCAATCCCTGGAATTTTGGGAATTGTGTCGTTCAGCCTGGCCCTAATCATCGTTGGATGGATACTGTATCGACGATGGAAGAAGCAGCTTCGACGCCACATCCGACAGGAAATATCTAAGTCAATGGAGATGCTGAGGTTAGACGCCCAGAATCCAGGACCAAACGCATAGACACATGTGCCCATATTCGTGAGTAATTTTTCATTTTTCATTGAGTACTATGCTATTCAATTTAATCATGGACGAAAGCATCGGAAACGTCAACAAAGGAAGAGATTATAGAATGGGAAACAAAGAAGTAAAAATACTATGCTACGCAGACGACGCAATATTGATAGTCCAAGATGAAGATAGTCTGCAAAGATTAGTCCACAGGTTCAACATAAGAGCAAAAGAATTCAATATGACAATTTCATCTCAGAAAACCAAAACAATAGTAATCAGTAAAGAACCAACCAGATGTAAAATACAAATTGATGATCAATATTGAACAAGTAATGGAAGTAAAATTCCTTGGAATTATATTGTCAAGTTACGGAGACCTGGACAAAGAAGTGAGATATCAAGTACAAAAAGCAAATAGACTGGTAGGATTCCTTAATAACACTATATGGCGAAACTGACATATTAACACTGCGATAAAGTCAAGAATTTATAAAGCCAGTGTAAGTCTAATAATGACATATGCATCAGAAACAAGACCCGATACGGCCACAATACAAAGACTAGTGGAAACAGCAGATATGAGAGTACTGAGAAAAATTACGGGAAATACACCGAGAGATCGAAATAGGAGTGAACATATCAGAAGACAATGTAACGTACAGTGTATAAACGAATGGACACTAAATAGAAAAAAAGAATAAAACAACCACATAACCAGAATAGGGGAGACACGTGTGGTCAAAATAGCAAGAGATAAATCACCAATCTGTAGAAGAAATATCGGCCGACCGCGCAAAAGATGGAGTGACAACCTTCCATAGAGGTATCAATCCGCCAATGAACAAAGAACAAGCAGAATTGCTTATAAAGAGGAAGAAGAAGAAGAAGAGATATATAAGATATAGTTCGTTGAGATCAGGTTGTTAACCAGCTTTTAAAAATATAAAAATATACACGGTGTTATTTTTAAAAAATAATGGTTATAACTATACTAGACTTGCTATTTTTATTTCCAAAATTTTTTTGGGCACCCTATATTAATAATTATGTTAATGTTTATACTAGTGAATAGAGAATTGAATGACCTTCCAAATCAGCTAGCACACGACCCCTATTCTCATTAAAATAATCATCGATTACGTCATCACGCCCAGATGGATGACGTCATTAGTTTGATATATGTGTCAAAAAATCATAATTTAAAAATAAAAATCGACCTGTTTCGGGATTTATTTCCAAAGTCGCTGACTGTATAATGTATGGTAAAAATGAAAGGAATAAATTCGGGATTCCGTTAGCCGGGGACTTTAAGGAAAAAACCTGAAATAGGTCGATTTTTATTTTTAAATTATGATTTTTGACACATATAATCATACTAGTGACGTCATCCATCTGGGCGTGATGACTTAATCGATGATTTTTTTAAATGAGAATAGGGGTCGTGTGCAAGTTGATTTTTTTGGCTTTAAGGTAAAACCCACACAGCCAGATACAAATTTTGTAAAAGAGAGTACAAGGATTTAACACAAGGATTACACTCTTCTCGCCTAGGGGCCGATCAGGGCATTTTATAAACGATCAAGGGTAGGCCTCGGATAGATAAGCTATATATATATTAAGGAAAGACATAAGGTAGCAGCAAAAGGTATTATTAAATCTGTATTTTTGTTATTCTGACGAAATATAACAAACAATCGTAAATCTCTTTTCTGTTTAAAGCAAGAAGATACATTATGTTATATGGGCTTTCAATGTTCAGTTGTAGAAGTTTTCTGAACAGCTCATTGGATTGAGCCCTATATTTTTGGCAAATATGTGGTCCAGGTCCCCAATTTTATTAAAAACTTCACAAAGATCACTCTCAAGTATTTTAATTTTATGTAAGTTTGCTGGATAACATGCGTTGTTGCATAACATGCAAGTTGATTTGAAAGGTTATTCAATTCTTTATTCAGTAATATAAACATTAACATACCTATTTATACAAGGTGACAAAGTGTCCAAAAAAAGTTTTTGATTTACATTAATTGACACAAATAGAAGAATGTTTGTAATTTCTGTTTGTAAAATAGAAAAATTTAATGTTCAAGCTGCCACCTACGTATTTCTTGGCAGTTTGAACATTGAATTTAAGAGAAAAGAAAAGTTTATTTGTGAAATAATTTTTTTTATAAAAGACTAAGTTTTCACTCTAATGGCATATAAAACAACATAATGCTATTCTACATCCCACCAGAATGAAAACAATGGGATCCTTCTCTGGTTACACCTCCGAGGCTTCTACAATTTGCAAGCCATACGGATACTGAGACTAAGGAAGATGAGGGAATTCCACAATTTACAATTCACGTCCCATCTGCTCAGCGCGGTAAAGTTCCAACGAGAATGATTCCCTTCATACTCCACACAGAGTAAATGTAAATCAAAAATGAATAACCATTTTCAATTTCGTTGCAAAACGAAAACACAGCCGAACCATATTCTAGTCCAATCAGAGAGTGCCGCAATCACCCCTACGGGTTTCGAAACTTATTAGTCTCTCATCAGGAGGCACATATGCTGCTCTCCCTGAGCCAACCAAAACAAACCCCAGCGTGCAGTCCCGGATTGCAACGAACGAAATGGCATAGATGCCCTAGCGGCAACTGCTAGCAAAAAGACTAAGTTTTCACTCTAATGGCATATAAAACAACATAATGCTATTCTACATCCCACCAGAATGAAAACAATGGGATCCTTCTCTGGTTACACCTCCGAGGCTTCTACAATTTGCAAGCCATACGGATACTGAGACTAAGGAAGATGAGGGAATTCCACAATTTACAATTCACGTCCCATCTGCTCAGCGCGGTAAAGATCCAATTTTTTTTATTTTTAAATTTTTTTCTGTTTTCTGACAACAATAAAATGTATTTTGAATTAAATAAATTATGTACATACATTCTTCTTTTTGTGCCAATTAATTTTAATCAATTTTTTTTTGGACACCCTGTGTAAAATATGTTAAAGTTTATATTACTGAATACGGAATTTAATAACCTTTCAAATGAGTTAGCTTCTTCTTCTTCTTCTTTAGGTATAATCTCCTCTAAGGAGGTTGGTAATCATCACAGCTATTTTCACTTTTGAGATTGCAGCTCTGAACAAGTCTACGGAACTGCAATTATACCACTTTCTCAGATTGTTGAGCCAGGAGATACGTCTTCGTCCAATACTTCCTTTTCCCTGTATTTTTCCCTTCATTATGGTTTGCAGCAACACATATTTATCCCCTCTCATAACGTGGTCGAGATACTGTAACTTTCTTATCTTAATCGTATTCGTATTCGTATTAGCATTATAAATAAGTTAGCACACGACCCCTATTCTCATCTAAAAAATCATCGATTTTGTTATCACACCCAGATGGATGACGTCACTAGAATGATATATATAACGTTCTTCTTCTTATTGCGCCCTATCCTTTCGAAGGTTGGTGATCCAAATGGCAACTGTAGCTTTGGAAACTGTTGCATGAATTTCTGCGGATGATTTCAAACCATCTTCTCATGTCCTTTAGCCACGATTTCTGACATCTACCTACTGATCTTTTGCCCTGTAGGTACTTTACCTTCCAATATGATGTGAAGTGGTTCATATCTTTCCCCTCTCAACTCTCAACACTTGGCCCAAGTATTATATTTTTCTTTCTTATATTATTATATTCTTAATAATTCTTTTTGTTTGTTCATGCGCCGAAGTACCTCATTGTTAGAAACTTTTTGTACCCATGGAATTCTCAGCATCCGTCTCTATATACACATTTCAAAGGCATCTATTCTCTTTTCTACTTCAGAGTCCATTGTCCAACTTTCACAGCCATATAGCAAGACTTTTAAAACACATAACATCTGATCCTTCGCATTCTGAGCTCCAGACTAAGGTCTGGTACTGTAAAAAAATGTTTTCATGTTCATGAGTGTTTTCCTCGCTTGTTCGATTCTAGATCGTATTTCTTTTATTTTTGGTTACACTGACTACTGACATTTGCTCCGAAATATTTTATTGACGTTACATGCTCTATTATTAACATTGACAGTCGCGACATTAACATCATATCCAGGTTGTACTGGGGACAAACAGCAAAAATCAAGGTTGATAATGAGTTAACCGAAGAAATTGAGATTCGTCGAGGTGTGCGTAAGGGTTGTGTGCTTTCTCCACTACTATATATATATATATATATATATATATATATATATATATATATATATATATATATATATATAGTGAAACAATATGTAAGGAAGCGCTCCTAGAGCAAAACATTGGTATGAACATTAACGGAGAGTTAATTAACAATATACGATACGCTGATGACACGCTAATAGTAACAGATAACCTAGCAAATTTACAGTATTTGATGGAAAACATAAACACTCATACCAATAAGTATGGTCTAAAACTGAACATCAAAAAGACTAAATTCATGATTGTAACAAAGAAGCTATACACCAATGTGAATTTAACCATAAATAATCAGCCAGTTGAAAGAGTTACGTCCTACAAATATTTAGGGGTTTGCTTCACTGATACTAATGACCAGACAAGAGAAATCAAGAGGCGAATTGAGATAGCGAGACAATCGTTTGTCAAAATGAAAAAGTTCCTATGCAGCCGGGACATAAATATAAACTTAAGAACGAGAATGTTAAGATACTATGTTTTCTCCGTTCTGCTGTACGGCATGGAAGCTTGGACACTGAAAAAGATAAACATCAAAAACATTGAGGCATTCGAGATGTGGTGTTACAGGAGAATGTGGAAAATACCATGGACAGAAAGAGTAACAAATCAAGATGTTTTGCTGAAGATGGGGAAGGAATGCGAAGTCATAAAACCATACAAACGAAAAAACTGGAGTATCTAGGCCACATAATGAGAGGAGAAAAGTACTCTCTGTTAAGACTCATAATCCAAGGAAAAATCTCGGGAAAGAGAAATGTGGGACGTAGGAGGATTTCCTGGTTGTGAAATTTAAGGGAGTGGTATGGGTGCAGTTCAATACAGTTGTTCAGAGCTGCAGCCAACAAAGTTAAGATTGCTGTGATGGTAACCAACCTCCGGTAGGAGACGGTACTGCAAGAAGAAGAACCTGCTCTATTATTTGTCCCTTGGCATACAAATGTACGTTTATTGGTGTCTTGGAGGATACTAAACTTTAGTTTTGGAAACGTTTAAGTGTAAACCAAACAAATCGCTATGACGAACTACCGCATTTATTATATTTTGTAGTTCTTGTGCGTTGCTTGCTATTAGGACGGTATCATCGGCGATCGGCGTACCTGATGTTGTCTATGCTGGTTCCGTTAATCTTGGATCCACCTTGGACCCTGTCTAACGCTTCTCTGAATATAGACTCCGAATACAGATTAAATAATAGCGGTGATAAGACGAAACCTTGTCGCACTCCTCGTTGGATTTGCATATCTTCGGATGTTGTGTGCTCTATTTAAATTGTTGCTGTTTGGTGCCAATACAGTTCTAAGATAATTCGCTGGTCTCCAGTGGCGGCGCGTGACTTTTTCTAAAGTGTTACCAAAACCAGATGTAAGAAAATCTTATTTAAAAAAATTTATTTTCAACCTCCTAAATATAAGTTTTTGTTTTCAATCCTGTGGGATAAAATTAAATAAATCACTATTCCCAAATTATACAGTCAGTTCCAACGAAAATTTCCTCCAGAAACTCAGAAACCAAGAGCTTCTTCAAAATTTAAAAAACACGTCAATTTTTAATGGGAGGGGACGAATTTTCTTGCAAAATTCATGCCCTCAAATGCAAAATTTTCATGCAAAATTCGTCCCCCTTTCCCTGCCCCGCATCGACTACCACTTTTTTTTTAAATAGCAAGTCTAGTCGAGTGGCACATCATTTTAAAGGTAATTTTTTTCTCTAAACGACGCTCTATTTTTTTTAATTTACGTAATAACTTTAAAGATAATTTTGGACTTAACAAATTTATTATAAATTAGTTAAATCCAAAATTATCATTAAAGTTATTCCGCAAATTAAAAAAAATTAGAGAGTCCTGTAGAGAAAAATAAAACCTTTCAAATGATGTGCCACTCGACCACACTTGCTATTAAAAAAACTGGTGGTTGATGCGGGCAGGGAAAGGGGGACGAATTTTGCATGAAAATTTTTTTCGATACAAATTGACATGTTTTTTTTTAAATTGTGAAGAAACTCTTGGTTTCTGAGTTACTGGGAGGGCGGTCAAATTTTCGTTGGAACACTCTCTATGTAACAGATATAACAATAAACAAACTAAACAGATTATTCTACCATAACATTAACATAAAAAAATGAACAAGTAGGAAAAATAACATTATTTTGAAAACTATTGTTTATATTTTAAGTCTTCTACCGATAGCGAGGATCATCCTGCGTAACCACAAGCAAAAGTGGTAACAACGTGCAACGGATTCACATAATATTTTCGCCAATATTTTCGTGCGTCTAGTTGGCTATTTACTGAATCAGGTCCTATTAACAAATATTTCTGTTGGTAAAAAATATAAATGGAATTATTTCATAGTGGTCATGAAATATTTATTAGCAAGATTTTTAACTGTCACCAATGGTAACAGTGGTTACATGGACGCGTCGCCAGTGCAGGTCTTGCTTATATAATATGTTAAAAAATCATAATTCAAAAAATAAAAATTGACCTATTTCAGGATTTTTTCTTAAAGTCGCTGGAAATAAGGAAGTTATTCCTTTCATTTGCACCATACTGTATAATGTAATTAAGTAAGTTAATCATTCGTCAATATCATACATTGGAAATTCTTAGATGACTAAAGCCTTTAATTAGATCTCAATGATTTTGTATTCGACCCTGTGTACATCGATATATTTATCCCCCACGTGTTGCAAATACTATTCCAATGAGGTCTAGTGTCACAAATAAAATAGCAACCAATAAATCGTCACCTAAATAAACAATCACATGCTAAAACTTGACATTTAGAAGTTTGTTACACAAGAATGAATTGATTTGATTCAATGTTAAATTGTGGACCTTATTTATATCTAAAATAATGTAAGAGGAATGTATTATTATCTTTAGTTGAAAAGTTGAAAGTAGTTGGCTGATTCCTGCAAGACAATCAAGAGTATGTGTTGAATTGGGATCAATAAATGTCCAACTTACGATTATATTTATATCTTTGATGTTTTTAATGCATTATGGTAAAAATTATATTATTCCAAGAAATGCATTATGAAAATAGTTCACTAACCATTTTATCTTTATTTCCTAAAAGACATTTCATGGATGCCGATAAATATTTTAACCGTCTACTCCCTCGCTAATTCAACTGGCATAAGCTACAAAAATAATTTCAAGTACAAGGCACACCCCACCACGTCAATGTGTATTTTTTGCTCAGTTGTTTACCGAACCGCGACGAAATCCTATAGAACTGACCTCTTCTGATTATTCTCTGTTTTCGGTGTAGTTTTTGACTAAAATCGAGCAAAATGCCGTTCAATGTTATGTTGCAGTTATGTAAAATCACCAGATCCAGTAAACTCTTCCAACGAAACTTTTACTTGCCTCTTCTGAAACCACTTTCACCCAAAGATGCCCTCCGACGTCACATCATCACTGGAAAAAATATCCTCAGCAAGATGGAACATTATATGCCTGTTTTGGAGGAATATCATACAAGACAACAAAGAAGAAAGTACACTCCGCGGGGTTTAGGCAAAAAACGTCTGAGAAAGAAGCCGAACAAGAAGTACGTTTCGCCTTTCTTCGACGAAGAAATGGAGGGTCACTCAAGACTGATGTCCTTGGTAGGAAGGAAACCTAAAGGTCGTGGTCAGTGTTATACTTATGATGTTCCGGATAAAAATTGTACGCTTGTATTAAGTTATCAAATGGAACGAGCAATTAGGGACAAAGATATTATTGATGTGATAATGGCTCAAAGAACTGAAAAAATTGCTGTAGTGTTAAAGGACGGTACAAAAATATGTTTACCTATTCTACCTTATGATGGAAAAGCTCCGTTCTATAGAGGCGAAGGCTGGACGAAAAAGGAAATCGAGGAATCACATCATCACGGTAAGGAAACCATGTCTGTGGCAAAACTGTTTGAAGCTAAAGAATCTGGAGTGGAGGAATGGGAACTAGAAATGATGAGAATGGCGTCGAAACGAAAGAAGAAGCACAAGGGAGCCGATACTGTTGATTGGAAACAGATGATGGCAGCCCAAGCTGATAATATAGATTGGGATAAATTTGAAGACGATGCTAAACAAATGGTCGACGAACAAAATGATCCTATAGATGACGAACCTATTGCTATGCAAATAGATGACATGGAAAAAACAAAAAATGTTATAGAAAAAATTAAAAATGCAGGAGACGAGATCATAAATTTATTACCAACAATGCCCGAAATTCCTGAAATTATTAGTATAATTAAAGAGGAAGGTGAGATGACAGATATAGCCAATGTTTCAGGTCTAAAAGTCGAATTAAAGTCATCAAAACAAGAACGATTTGTACCGGGTCAAATGGTAAAATCTGAAGATGGTGACCTTTTTGTTCCTGGACAAACAGTTGTAAATGAATCTGGTGTAGAAGAGTACACCCCTGGATTTACTGTTATGCTTGAAAACGAGCCTCTGCTAATTCCGGGCTTGGTAATGGGCGATGATCCAAATAAAGCTGTGTTCTTGCCAGGAGAATCTACGATTACACAATCTGGCGAGCTTCAATTCACTGAAACCGAAGACGACTACAAAATAGACACTTCCCCACCTTTACCTGAAGTGGAGGAAGTTGAATTAGAGGAGGAGCAAAATAGCGAAGACGAGGAGATTGAGATTCGGCCGCCCCCTAAACGCGAAAAGAAGGAGTTCGTTTACGAGAGGCCGAAGCGACAGTTCACAGAAAATATGGGTCCTAAACGCCGTGAAAGAGGCCCTAAACTCGCAAGAAAATTATCCGCGGTAGCACCAGTATCTGAACCACCAACGCCGTCAATTAAAAAATCCCCTACCGAGCAAGTTTTGTACGATTTATCTGTGCCAATTCTGGAAAAGGACCTTCTACAACAACAAAAGGAACGTGTCGAAGTCTTCAATGAGAAGAAAGCTAAGGAAGAGGTGAGCATAGATAAGAAACGGCTAGAAATTAGAAAGAAATTGAGAGAAATGGCTGCTAACAAACCGCCAAAACCAAAGTATGTGCCTTTAGAACCCGTGGTGAAAAGTGAAAAATTAAAAGAATTAGAAAAAAGCATCAAAAGGGGAAAATTCTTCGACGTCGATCACAAGAAATATCTAAATAAAGAAAGAGGTACGCCGTTCAATTGGTTGGAACCACCTGAGTATCGGAATATTTTTAACACGGTGGGGATCATGCGCCACCGCATATGGAAGTCAGTCATCTAGTCGTGGCAGCTGCCAAATACATCAGTCCATTGTGCTATTTTAAGAACAATTAATTGGGCCAAGCATCGATTACATATATAATCATCATCCGCATTTATAGAAATCCATCCGAATTCGAAACATCTAGTTCATTATCGCTGCTGTGCTCGATACGCGCGTGGACAGAGTAGTACTTAACTAGTTTAACAAAATATTTATCGGACTTTAATCGAGTTAGAACGGGGTCAAGATGCCTATTAATGTGAAGATATCCCTTTGCAAAATTACCAGAGCTAGCAAACTTTTTCAACGGAACTACTACCTTCCTCTGCTGAAGCCTTTGTCTCCAAAAGATGCTTTGAGAAGAAAAATTATTACTGGTCAAAATGTTTTGGGAAATAGAATCGAGCATTACATCCCAGTCCTTAAACCACATGATGAAAAAATTGCAGAAAAAAGAAGAAGAGGTAAAGGCGTACCAGTGGTCAAGAAAAGAATAAAACGACATGCAACCGAACGCTACGTGATTCCCTTCCTTGATGAAAACATGGAAAACCATGGAATACTGCAAAATATTTTGCGAAGAAAATCAAAAGGAAAGGGTCAACACTATCTCTATGAAGTAACTGATAAAATGTGTACCCTGGTGATTGATTCACAAATGGAAAAAGCTTTAAAGGATAAAGATATTGTTGACATTGTAATGGCTCAGCGCAGTGAGAAGGTTGTTTTTAAATTAAGTAACGAACTTAAAATTACTCTTCCCTTAGCACCTTTCAACGACAATGTTCCTCTTTATCGTGGCAGCGGATGGACTAAAGAATATGTCGAGCAGGAACATCATCACGGTAAAGAAACTATGTCCATAGCCAAACTTTTTGAAGCTAAAGAGTCTGGTGTTGAAGATTGGGAATTAGAAATGATGAGATTAGCAAACAAAAGAAAGAAGAAGCACAAGGGTGAAGATAATGCCGACTGGAAGCAAATGTTATCAGGATGTCTTGAAGAAATGGATTGGGATAAGTTCGAGGAAGACACAAAACAAATTGTTGAAGAACAGGAAGAGGTTGTCGAAGAAGAAAATATTCCAATGGAAGTGAACGACATGGATAAAACAACGAATGTAGCTGCGAAACTAAAAGCTGCAGGTGAAGAAGTAATATGTCAATTACCAGTAATGAAAGAGATCCCAGAAGTTATTAAGAATTTAGAAACTGGTGAAATGTGTGAATTAGCAAATGTATCTGGTGCAATGATAACTCTTCCAAGTAACAGCAAAGAATGTTTCGTTGTCGGTCAAATGGTTAAATCTGATGAGAATGAAGTATTCGTTCCAGGACAAACACTTATTAGCGAAGACGGTAATGCAGATTATACACCAGGTATAACAATTAATGATGACCTCGAGCCTACCCTGATTGCCGGCCTTGTGATGGGGGAAGAAGAATCTACACCGATGTTCTTGCCAGGTGAGTCGACTATAACCGAAGAAGGACAGTTGAAATTCGAATCGACCGAAGAAGACCGACCGAGACGACGACGTCTTCCCTCTGATAGCCCCCCTCCACCACCCAAACCAAAGCCAAGACCTAAAGTTGAGGAGGAGATCGTCATTCGTAGACGTGTTACTGATGAACCAACCGAGCCACTAATTAAAGAGAGAGTTAAGAAGCGTGCGCCAGTTATTGAGCTCAAGAGACCCGACTCTCCTCCTAGGGAAATTAGGAAAGTCAGAGAACCTATGGAAGACCCCCTCAAACTAATGGAAGAACAGAGGAGAAAACGAGAAGAAGAAGAAAGGAAGAGAATGAAAGACAGGTTGGAAGAAAAAATCCTTAAAGAAGAATCCAAGGTGGACAAGTTGCGTTTAGATATGAGAAAAAAATTCTTGAATCTGAAGTTTGAAAAACCCAAAGAGTACGTGCCGATCGAACCTATCAAGAAGAGTCAGAAATTAGAAGAGTTGGAGTTGAGTATAAAGAAGGGTACGTTCTTCGACGATACCAAAACGAAGGATATACTCGAAAAAGCGAAGAGTGCGACAAGAATGTTGAAATACCAGCACGTTCTTAATGCATATGGTAACGACTTTGGTAAGCGATTCTAACCGAAGCAGTAGGACGTCGCTGTTCCGTCTCGACGCCACTTCAGTCTAATCGACGACGCGGTGATGTTAGCATCTGACGCCGAACGAACCGAATCGAAATCGAACTCAATTTGAACTTTGTTTGAAAAATTGTTTTGTATTTTATTGTGTAGTGACGGCCATTAATTTGTAACACGTCATTCATTAAAAACCGCTGTACACGTCCACATTTATTTTAATAAAATCAGTAAAAATTGGTGTAAACTTTTTTTAAAAAATGGTTAATTACGTGTTGTCATTTTGCAAAATCACTGGGGCCAGCAAAATTTTTAAAAGACATTTTTATTTGCCTCTACTCAAGCCGCAGAATCCAAAAGAAGCTCTTCGAACCCTGCGAATTACTGGAAAATGGCTTCTTGGAGCGAAAATTCAGCGATATATTCCAGTGTTGTTGAACCACTCACAAAAAAGACCAAGGAAATCGAAACAATTTGGAAAACTATCTCACAGTAAGTCTAGCGATTTTACTTATATGACTCCTAATTTAGATCCTGACAATGAGAATCATAAAATACTTTTGAAAATTTTAGAAAAAGGCAAAGACAAAAATGGATATTTTACTTATACAGTAGACGACAAAAAATATAATATTGTGTTTGAATCAAATTTTGAAAATGCTATTTTAAATGGTGATATTATAGATATTTTAGTATCTCAAAAAAACGATAAAATTTTAATAAAATTAAAAGATAAAAAGAAAATTCCCATAGAGATTCAATACTTTGAAGGAAACTCTGATGAATTAATCTGTGGTGAAGGTGCTACCACACCTGCCGAAGAAAAACAACATCATTATGGAAAATATACCATGGGTTTGGCTAAAATGTTTGAAGAAAAAGAGCTCAGAGAGGAAAAATGGGAGGAAGAACTCAAAAAAATATTAAAACGTAGAAAGAAACAAAAGTGGGAAAATTCTAAAGCATACAAAGAAATGATGAAACGAACAATGAAAAATTTGGATTGGAACAAATTTGAGGATGAAGCTAAAAAACTTATTGATGACATTTCTGAGCCTACAACGGAAATTCCTATCGAAATGGACGTCGACGATTTGGAATCGACAAAAAATGTGGCAGAAACTATTTTAAACCGAGGCCCAGAAGCACTAAACCAGCTACCAACCATTACAGAAATTCCAGACTTAATTAAAAGCATGGGTAACGCTGAACTTGCTGAAATTGAAGACATTCCTTCAGAGGAAAACCAAAAAAGACGAAGGGTAAGTGGTGTGAAAGTAACACTTCCTTCAGGAAAAGAATGTTTCGTCAGTGGTCAAATGGTTCTTACTGAAGAAGGTGAGGTATTTGTTCCCGGTCAAACTGTACATAACGAATACGGAGATGAGTATGTTCCAGGAATCACTACAAATGTTGATAACAAACCTACACTTATAGGAGGATTAATTATGGGAGAAGACCAAAAAGATCCCATGTTTCTACCGTCACAAGCAGCTATTACGTCAGACGGTCAATTGACTTTTGCTACAACAGCAGAAGAACGACCTCCTCCGCAACCGGAAAGTGAAAGAAAAGTTAAAAGAAGGAAAAAACCCGAACCGGTTATTGTAGAAGAAGAACCTTTACCTTTAGAGATAATAATCGTAGAAGAAATTTCAGACCCATCTGATTCTGACGATAAATCTACAAGGGCTTCGAGTGTTGAACTTAATAGTTCGGAGATAGAAGAACTCGATATGGAAGCTATAAGAATAAAGCAAGAAAAACATCGACAAGAAATGGAGGAACTTAAAATGCAATTATTTGATAATATGGACGGCATTATTGCGAACTTAGAGGATAAAAAAGCGCAACTTAAGAAAAAGCTCGAAGATTTACGACGTCAGCATATGGACAACCAAAATAATTTAGTATCGTATGTAAACGAGAAAGATGCACTGGAAATAGCTACTAAAATTTCCGACGATCCAGAGACTATTAATAGATTGGTAGACATACTTTTAACAATGACTAGAAGAGCATCGACTTTCCGCGATAAAAATAGCGTACGGGCCGATAATATCGACTTGTCTTACTTGAGCACAAATGCCAGCGACGCTGAAATTAAACTTCATTCTTGTTCGAATAAACTAAAAATATTATTCAAATCCGCATTGGTTGCAGCCAACGATGTCTTTAAAAATAGGCCTAAGGACCAAGTTCTCGCACTTCACGCTATGGGAGAAATCTTAGTTGAAACAATGAAACATGATATTAAATTGATTTTAGAAATGACCAACTTAATGAAAACACAATTTGACAGAGACGAAATTTGCGACACCGCTTTCAAGCAGCTAATAAGAGTAATTGAAGATACAAAGATTTGTACGCTTGCTATGATTGTCGATAAGCATATGTCCATTCCTGACCTTATTGAAAGCATCGAAAAAGTTTTGGGCCAAGACAACATGATGCATACAGCTTTTGCTAAAATACTTAAAATTAATTCAGTTGTCGTAAATTTCTTAATTGAGAACCTCGAAGAGCTGGTAAAGGAAGTAGCCTCAGAAGAAGATGCTGTAAGAGTTCTACAAAGGTCTATTGTTAGTGCTATAAGAACCTTGATGGACTTTAATCTGGAACAAGCAAAGAAAAAATCTTCGTATGTGGATCTTATAGAAGAAGCTTCTAGTTTTGCTAAAGCTTTAGGCCGAGATGATGTAGTTGAAGATTTATCTAATCCATCACAAGAATTTGTATTAGAAGATAGTACCAACATGCTAAAGAGAATGACCCTTATAAAGCAATTATCCGAGAGAGACTACTCGCTAAAAACAGCTATAACTAGAATTAAAAAGAACCCGGAATGTGCCAAATCAGATCCTAGAATTAGACAGCTTGTGAGGGAAAGTGCAGTCTTGATTTCTAATCCATCACCGCTTTTAACATCAAGAAGCATCCCTCTACAAATCATGAAAAAACAAAACTTACTGGCTATTGAAGATTATTTAGTAAAAAGAACAAATTTGGAGTTCCCGGTATTAATATCACGTGGTACGCATCAAGCAGTTATTCCCAAGGACGCTTCTAGAGGTGTGCTAGCTGGTAGAGTTCCTTATGTTCTTATAGATGAAACCGGAGTTACTAACTTTAAGCCTATGCACATGATGTCTGCTATTCATGTAAACAAAAATCGCGAAAAGAGAATCGATGATTACCTTAGTGCTGTGCCAGAGAGTGATTTTTCGACGTCCCTCCACGCCAAGAGCAATGTAAGGAGACTAAAAAAAATCATTAACAATCGTAAAAATGCATGATCAGTTTTATTTAAAAACACTGTATATATTTGTAAATTTTTGTGCCGAGTTGATAATAAACTAAAATAACAATTATGTTCGTTCTTGTATAAGGTGTGCTTCCTGTGTCCTATGTGCTTCATATGAAAGAACAGTCTCATCCATAATACACACATCGTATACCCGTCACATAAACTTCAACATTCTACATAAACAAAAATATATTTCCACTTCCCACACATTAACTGCAAATATCTTTGGAGTCATCGCAAAAGGTGAGTTTGTGAATCATTTTTTACCTATAAATACATGTGCACACTTTCTTAAAGACACGAGTTGGTTTTTATTAATAGTCTAATATTTTGCTTTTTTGTGTGTTTTACTTACTTCTGTACTGATGCATAAATCGACAAATTTTGGCAGTATTTCAGCCATTACTACCTTCTGAGCAAATCCTTATTGATTTTACATAAACTACATATAGTGTGGAAGCCACTTATGAAATAAAATTGTTTTTACGTAGGCGCAAAATTTCGGACCAAAGCTTTTTAAATGCATCCTTTTTTTAAAATTCTAAAAAACTAATAATTATTTTTGAAAAATTTAAACGCAGAATAAAAAATTACATTATTACCGATTAGAATAAACAAAAAGTTTCTTTTGAATGAAACATTTGCAATTAAAAATGACACTAAATTTTCTCGGTTTTTTTTACCCCTGTAACTTATTAAAATAAACATTATAGAAGTTTTCAGGGACTTTCGGCCCTAGGTAATAATGCCATCTTTCATTATGCGTTCAAATTTTTCAAAAATCTTATTAGTTTTCTCAGGATTCGAAAAAAAAATGAATGCATTTAATAAGCATTAGCCCGAAATTTTGCGCCAACGCCCTTAAAGATACATTTGTAACCTATGTTTACAAAAAAATAATTAAAACAAATTAAAAAAAGGAGACAATACAAAAAAGGATGTGTGTGTACTTTGTATGAACGTAAGAAGTTATACTTCTATTATGTGATTTCAACGAAATTGGTGTATGTACTTTAAACAGTTTATTTATATTTTATTTAAATATTAAACTAATTTTAATACTTACTACTTTCCAAAAAATTTTTATTAAAAAAAATACCAAAAATTAAAAAAAATAAAAGAATAATACACACAAACACATTGAAAAATGCCACAAAGATATGATTTCTGAAAAATAATTGTTGGCAAAAATTTTAACTAAATACGCATTTTCTGAAAAAAAATTATATGACAAATACACTTACAAACTGTATAAAAAAATAAAAAAATAAAAACTTGAATTGGGGATCGAATCCGCGAATGTTAGGGTGCTTAGATTTGGAATCGAAGCCTCTACTCATGTTCCCACTTACACATATTCGTCATGTGGGAAGATAGGCTAACTGAACGTTTTACTGTTACAGTTCTGAATTTAATCAAATTAGTTTAATTTTTGTGGAATTAAAATATTAAAACACAACAAAACATAGAGTAAGAAAACAATATATTAGATGAAGATCGGTAGAAATTTTGTTGGTAATCAAATTATGTAAATCAAAGCATTACCTACTAGGTAGGTCCATTTTCCATTTTGCAAATAGGTAAGTACCTACCTATGTAATTTTTTATTACAATACTGAAACATTTAAAATTACGCACCTGTTGCTTTTAAAAACTATTTAAAAAGTCACTACAATTAGAAACTTGCTTTTGTCTGTGTCCTCACAACAATAAAAACTAATATGCACAATATTTGTCTACCCATAACCATTGACGTATTAATAAAATACCCGACATATTGAACAATTGTTGATAGATTATTGTAATTACCCAATCAGAGCACGTATAACGTTTGAGCTGCGCTCAGGACCAAGACTTTTGATGAATTCACGCACATATAAATTCACTCCCAACGCGCCTAAAGAAGTATAACTTCAATATTTAAGAAAATATAAAATAAAATATTAAAAAATAAAAATAAAGTAAAAAATCAATAAGAGGATTTAAATCTTCGAGGTGTTGAATCGGGTATATTGTATTTACGTAGTGATAAAAATATTACCATAGTTGTATTTATTAATATACATAGTAAGTAGATATTTTTATTTTTAAGATGTATACAGTAAGTATTTCAGATGACATATTTTAATAACTAATATCAGATATTATTCAGATATTACAAAAAAGTGCCACTCCTAACCTCGTGCTTCCCCCTAAAAGCCCCTTAGTAGGGGGGGGGCAAATTTTTAAAAAGAAAGCAAGCAGAGCAGCAGAGGTGTGATACATCAACCCTGAGTTTTCCAAAACTACTCAGAAGAAGGTGAACAGCCATTTTGAGGAAGTGTGCGAAAATTAGTTCAAATTTCAAGATTCGGAAAGTTTGTTCATAGTAGATAAACATATTTTATTGAGTATTGGACTTCATTATTTATCAACTGAAATCGCGTTTCTTTCCAATGGATGAAATTGTTCCCAATTTCAGTGTTTTGCAGCCTGCAACCTGCAGTTCGACAGTTGATATTCAGCCAGTCTCAATCAAAATTAGCTTTATTGCAGAATTGATGTCAATTAGTGAAACCATGGTTAATATAATAATAATAATAATATAATTTCGTACTTAGTTAATGTACAACTATAAAATAATTTTATATTTACCTATAGATTCTATAGTCAAGAGCCAAGATCTAGAGTCAAGATAGAACGAAAACATGCATTGTTTCGGAATAATTCAAACAAGCTTATATTTTTCTAACACTTTTTTTGTTAGCTTTTAGACATGTTAAAGTAAACAGTTCTACTCGCAGATTTTGCCGCTAATTGTTTATTAATTGTTTAAACAAGAACAATTGTTTTGTATAAATAATTTTAAAAATATCGTTTAATTCATCATTTAGAGTACATTCTGTTAGAATATACAATATAAAAAGTAGCTATTATTCTATGGTTGTCACTTTATGTATTTGACCGTATTGATAAATAGAAGTAATGTAATGTCAGAAAATGATAAAATATAATGTCAGTCAAGTTTCCTATTGTCCTGTAATTAAGAATAAATTTTATAATCGTTGATGGTCATTTAGTTAGATAGCTAGCTCACCTAACTCATTTTATAACAGGTTACGGGCCCAATTCACGTAAACTGTGAACAGGTGAAAAAATATGGCGACGAGCAATAACGATTATAAAATTCAAGTCGATAAACTTGAGGGTCCTGAAGACTGGGCAAAATGGAAATGGCACGTTTCCATGTTATTACGAGCGTATGCACTTGAAGACATTGTGAACGGTACGTGTAAGTGTCCCGAGGTTGCTGGAAATTCAACTTCATTGGAAGTAGAGAAGCATCAACAATGGTTAAAAGACGATGCAAAAGCGGCAAGCTTGTTAGCAGGTACGCTAGGAAAAACTGTTGCCGAGCTGGTGTTGACATATACTCATGCTAGTGAAATATGGGACAAATTACGTGCGCGATTTGAACGTAGCAGTACGCAACGGTTAAACATGTTAATTGAAGCCTTTTTTAGAGTCCAGCGTGATGAAAAAGAAGATATTATAGCACACATGTTGCGAAGTTGCAGAAACTGTTTGTAGATTTTAATGATGAATTGCTGAATCATGATGAAAATGTTTTATCCGAAAAAATGTTAAATGGTCGGATCTTATCAACTTTGGGTAAGGACTTTGATAATTTCAAAGATTTGTGGGACACGATACCATCGAAGAATCAAACTTTGAATTTATTGATTGAGAAATTGTGTGCCATTGAATTACGTGACCAAAGTACCACAGAATCTTTTGCGTTTGTTGCACGTAATAGCCCGACAGAAAAATACAAACAGAGCCAAAGTACAGCTACTACAAAGTCAAAGAAAAATGTACATCGTGCAAAAGAAAAATTTTCTTGTCACAGATGCCAGAAATTAGGCAATTGGGAGAGAGTGTCCATTGAAAAAATCTGCTGAGAATTTAGGCGACAATAAAAGTAATGATGTTGTTTTTTTGTCTGTTGTTTTAAGTGCCTCATCTAACAATTGTGTTGAAGCTGGGAAATGGTATTGTGACAGTGGAGCCACAAATCATATCACTACAGATAAGCAATATTTCTCATCTTATACAGAATTTGCTGAACCTGAAAAGATATCACTTGGTAAGAAGGATGTATGTATGTTAGCCCATGGAAAAGGAATGGTGAAAATTCAAAGGCATCTGAATAATAAATGGAAAGATGCTGAATTGAAGAATGTTTTTTATGTTCCTGAAGCAAGTGCTCATTTGTTTTCTGTGAAAGCTGCTGCACAAAGGGGTTTCGTTACAGTACTCGACGAAAAAAGTGTAAATCTACATAATAAAATTACTCTTAAATCTGTAATGACTGGGTACTTCAGTAATGAATAAAGGAAAAGAAAATGTAGTATGTCAAATGTAGTATCACTCTTTCATCTACTTGAGTAATGGCCTGTATGCACTTGATATACGTGTTGTGAAACCGACCAATCCCATTCAAGCAAATATAGTAGAGTCAACAGATATGTTACAAGTGTATCATGAAAGATTTGGTCATCAGCATAAGCAACACGTAAAGAAGGTCTTGAAGAAAATGAATATAGACATTGATGGGTGCAAAGAAAGCTTTTGCGATGGATGTGCAATTGGAAAAATGCATAGATTGCCATTTAAAACTAGGATCAATCGGCCACAAGTCACTGGTGAGCAGATCCATGCAGACGTGAATGGACCCATGTCTATAGAATCACTGGGAAAAGCACGTTATTACGTATGTTTTAAAGATGACTTTAGTAAGTTTCGAAAAGTTTTCTTATGAAACACAAAAGTAAGGTATGTACCTTCTTAGAAAAATTTTTAAATGAAGCAAACACAAATGGCCATGTAGTAAAGCAACTAAGATGTGATGGAGGGAGAGAGTTTGACAATAGAAAGGTATCGGAACTTGCGAGTAGAGGTATAGAGCATTGTATCACTCCACCCTATACACCGCAGCAGACAGGTATTGCTGAAAGGGAAAACCGTACCATTATAGAGTGTGCTCGTTCCATGTTAAACCCATGCAAGTTGTCCAAAGAATTGTGGGCAGAAGCATGTAATACTGCAGTGTATCTTCTGAATCGCACAGGAAAATCATCAATTGAGAATAAAGTCCCTATGAATTGTGGTATGGAAAGCCAGTTGGGAGTTTGAAATATTTAAGAATATTTGGCACTGAATGTTATGTTCACTTTAACAAAAATTTTCGCAGTAAATTTGATGACAAGGCGATACATGGTTATTTAGTTGGTTACGTGAATGAGAGGGATGGTTTTAGAATATGGATTCCATCTGAAAGAAGAATCGTATCGCGCCACGACGTACACTTTAAACCTGAGGTTACATGCAATTTGCGAATTTTTGAAGTTAAAGCCGAATCAGTGAACCAGAATCAGTCGGAATGTTTTAGTGTAAATGAAAACTCCGAAGAATGGAAAAGTGGTATCAATGAAATTGTGGAATCTAAGAATATGGAAAGTGCAGAAAGAAGCGATGATGGTGTTGAAGAATTTAGGCGTTACTCTACGCGTTTTAGAAATAAACCAAAATTGTATATTGATTTTGTTTTAGGGTCTAATATTTAGCTTATCTACTTTTCATATTGAGGGAGAGTGTTAGAATATACAATATAATAAAAAGTAGCTATTATTCTATGGTTGTCACTTTATGTATTTGACAGTATTGATAATAGAAGTAATGTAATGTCAGAAAATGATAAAATATAATGTCAGTCAAGTTTCCTATTGTCCTGTAATTAAGAATAAATTTTATAATCGTTGATGGTCATTTAGTTAGCTATTTAGCTCACCTAACTCATTTTATAACACATTCTTTAACGGTAAAATATTGCAAAACCTCTAAATTTTAAAGAAACGCTTGGATTGACCTAAATGGGTGAGGGTGAGATTCACTCCCTCGTGGGGGTGAAAAAATACTTGTCCAACATGAGTCCGGAAATGGATAAAATGACTAATTTTAGGGAACTTTTGTTCCATAGAGTTTTTTCGCCAAGTCAATACTTTTCAAATACTTTCAAATAACCACGTTTTTAGACGGTTTATCGCAAATAACTCAAAAAGTAAGTATTTTCTAGAAAAAGCATTCTTAGCAAAAATATAGCCTGTAAAAAATTGAAAAAATGGTGTATATGTTAGGGCTCTATACCTAGCAGAAGCAGAGTTATAGCTAATGAAAAATAGGTTCATATTCGTCAAATTCGAAATCGAATCTTTCAATGAGAAATAATCAAAAAATGAAACACTTTTTGGAGAAAACTCATTTTAAGTTTTTTAAAGTGTTTAAAAAAAGCTTTATTTCTGCTTTATAAAAAAATTTCTAGCATCAAAAGTAAACAAGTTACGCCCAAATAAAGTTGGCGCATTTTGTTTTAATAAAAAATCGGGAAAATCACCCCTTAATTAGCATATCTAACGAACTTAATCGTTACTACTTCATAAGTTTTTTTTACTCGTATATATTTTGTTTATATGATCTGTAGGTCTCATCGGTTCAAAGTTTTTATTTTTGAAAGGGCTGCAGTTAAAAGGACTTGAACGAGTCACTTGCATCACGAGTGTATGCAAATTTAGAAACACCAAATCTTAACCAGTTTTTGTCTTATAGAAAAACAAAAAAATAAAAAATATTCAGAAAAGCATAGCCGACTTTTTTCGTTCCTTAGGATTTTTGGTATCTCTGACAATTTTTAAGTTATTATGAAACAAAGCATGTTTTTCAAAATTAAAATTTTTTTAAATTATACTTTAAAACCAATTTTTTTTCAAAAATAAGCACTTTGAATTAATGAAACTTACAGATCATATAAATAAAACATAAGTAAAGTAAGTTGTGAAGCGGTAACGATTAATTTCATTTAAGTTGCTAATTAGGGGGTGATCTTCCCGATTTTTTTTTGTCAAAACAAAAGGGACCAACTTTATTTTGGGCGTAACTTATTTACTTTTGATGCTAGAAATTTTTTTATAAAATAAAAATAAAGATTTTTTTAGCACTTTAAAAAAGTTGTAATGAGTTTTCCCCAAAAAGTGCCTTATTTTTTGGATATTTCACGATAAAATATTCGATTTGGAATTTGACGAATATTAACCTATTTTTAGCTATAACTCTGCTTCTGTTGGGTCTAGAGTCCTAACATATACACCATTTTTTCAGTTTTTTACATGCTATATTTTTGCTAAGAATGTTTTTTTCTAGAAAATACTCGTTTTGAGTTATTTGCTAAAAACCATCTAAAAACGTGGTTATTTTGTTGAATAATGAACATATTCATTCGAAAATAACTCGAAAAGTATTGACTTAGTGAAAAAACTCTATAGAATAAAAGTTGCTTAGAATAAGTCACTTTATCCATTTCCGGACTTATTTTGGACATATATTTTTTCACCCCCTATAGGGGGTGAAATTCACCCTCATGGCAAAAGCACACATCGGCACAATATCACTTTTTATCTTTGACATGTTAGCTATCCGTGTGCCAAATTTCATGTCAATCCAAATGGTTCTTTAAAATTTACAGCAAAAACCGTGAAAGAATGTACTAATTTTACTTTGATCAAATATGTTTCTATTTTTTTTTTATTATGCTGAATTAGAACTTGGCATTTCAATTTGAAAATTTTTTTACAGAAGCTCTTATACCTACAGTATATCTGCGTAGCTAGGAACCATATGGGAAAATTTTTTATTATCAATTTTACGAAAAAAGTTATTCTCCATAAAATACTCTGCATAGTCTAAAATCTAAAACTCAACCGTCAGATATAAAATTTTATCAATTTTATACGAGGTATGTCAAAAATACGAATTTCGCTAAAGAGTAAAGTACCTTTATTTTCCAGAATACATATTAAAAATTGTTATTATGAAATTATTGAAGATATTGAAGTTATTATGAAGTTATTTCAAATTAAAAACTATGTTTTAAAATACAATTTCATGCTTCTAATTGAAATTTTTTTTTTCAATTTTTTCTCAAATTACGCGACACCCATCATCATTATATTACAATTATGATAACTATTTTGTTATCAATTTTACGAAAAAAAGTTATTCTTCATAAAATACTCTTCCTGGTCTAAAATCTAAGATACAACTATCAGATATCAAACGTTTTCAATTTTATACGAGGTATGTAAAAAAATATGAATTTCGCTTAACAGTTAAGTGCCCTTATAGTGCACAATATTTCAACTAGAAGGATGTAATTGAATATTGAAACTTAGTTTTCATTCCAAAGAACTTTTCTTAGTAACAATTTTCGATATTGTGAAATTTAAAGGTACTTTACTCTTGAGTGAAATTCATATTTTTTGACATACCTTTTATAAAATTAATAAAATTTGATATCTCATGGTTGTATCTTAGATTCTATATGATGCAGAGTATTTTATAAAGAATAACTTTTTTTCGTAAAACTGATAATAAAAAAGTTATCAATTCAATAGGCTCCAGTTTACGCCGACATACTCTATGTAAGAGCACAAAAAAATTTTTGTTGAACATTTATTATTGTTGAAACTTATTATTAAACGTATTTTAGGTAAGTTTTACAGAAAACAGTTTTGATCACTTTGTATAAACATTTTTGAGCAGGTAATTTTCGGTTTATGTATTACCAGTGTTACATTTTTTAATCTTTCTTAATTTTCTCAATAAGAAATTGTTTATTTTATTTCTAAAGTAAAATAATTTAGTGAATTTTAAATATTACATCGTAATCTTTAAAAAACACCCATAAAATTATAATAAATCTGTTCAAACTTGAGTAATATCGTCTTAAAGTATAGTAGAGGATCCGATTTGCACCGATCTGTTTAATGGATAAAAATTATTGGATGTAATTTAGCATGTTAACAATTACAAAAAACAAGGGTTGCCCGATCTAATCTTGTTCTAACTATAATAATTAATTAATATTTAAAAAAATTACATTTTTTTATGAATTAAAAAAAAATCTTTTGACCCGGGCAGATATTATTTCAGATTTTTTGGACCATTCTAAACAAAAAAAGGCCTTTTGTTATTTTTCTCTTAAGTTGATCGTTTTCGAGATATAAACAATTTAAAACTTAAAAAAGAACAAAAGATGACAATTTTCAAGGCTCAAAAACACAAGTAAAAAATATCATTTTTGTAATCATCAAGTACATAAATTCAAGTTCAAACCTTTTTCTATCAGGTCTCGATAATAATTATAGCCATGTTTAATTCTAAAACATATTTTTTTAATTGTTAATGGGGAAGGT
The DNA here is from genome assembly GCF_917563875.1 of Diabrotica virgifera virgifera. Taxonomy (NCBI): domain Eukaryota; kingdom Metazoa; phylum Arthropoda; class Insecta; order Coleoptera; family Chrysomelidae; genus Diabrotica; species Diabrotica virgifera. The sequence goes on from NC_065446.1 coordinate 178,448,374, forward strand.
TTCTTATGGGGAGACGGGCATTAACAACTAAAAAACAATGTTTCAGAATGAAATAAGTCCAAAAGACTTATCAAGAACTGATAGAATAAGGTTTGGACTTGAATTTAGGTACTTCGTAATTTCAAAAATTGTATTTTATAGTTATGTTTTTGAGCCTTGATAATCGTCATCTTTCGTTCTTTTTTCGGTTTTAAATTGTTTATAACTAGAAAACGATCAACTTTAGAGAAAAATTACAAAAGACCTTTTTTGTTTAGAATGACCTAAAAAATCTGAAATACTATCTGTCCGGGTCGAATTTTTTTTTTAAATTTATATTCATTTTTTAATTATTAATTAATTATAGTTAGAACAAGATTAGATCGGGCAACCCTTGTTTTTTGTAATTGTTAACATGCTAAATTACATATCCAATAATTTTTATCCATTAAACAGATCGGTGCAAATCGACCCTATATCGTATCTTAGACTAGTAGTAATTCTGTAAAACTACGAAGTTTTCAAAAAATTACATTTTTGAGACGTGCGTCGTATCATTTGAATTACATTTTTGAGATTTATTTTGAATGAAACATTGTTTAGTAATAGTCCAGAAAGCCACTGCGCATCCGCTAGGAAAAATATCCGCTAAATAAAGGACCCCTTTTAACAAATTTGCATGTTGCCAGGACCAAAAGTGGGTCAAACATTTTTTAAACGTTTTTTTTTGTTTTTTTTCCTAAAATTATTTTTTTTGCATGAAACAAAGTTTTTTTTAGGTTTTTTTGTCTTTAGGGTCTTTAGTGACTTTTCTCTAAAGTTGATAGTTTTTGACATTAAGCGATTAAAAATTGAAAAATTGCGAAATCGGCCATTTTTAACCTTCAAAAACTATGTGAAAAACTTACAATTTGAATGTTGCCAAAAACATCGATTGATGAAATCCCGGAGAGTTTTTTGCAATGCAATATTCAAAACTCTTTTGTTTTTTAATTGCTAATCAAGCGTGCGCGACACTATTTTCCACCGACAGTATGGTGCAAATGAAAGGAATAAATTCGTTATTTCGTAAACCGGCGACTTTAAGGAAAAAACCCGAAACAGATCGATTTTTACTTTTAAATTATGATATTGTGGCATATATGGTATACTAGTGACGTCATCCGTCTGAGCGTGATGACGTAATCGATGATTTTTTTTAAATGAGAATAGGGGTCGTGTGGTAGCTCATTTGAAAGGTTATTCAATTCTCTGTTCAGTAATGTAAACATTTACATAATTATTTATACAGGGTGTCCAAAATTTTTTTATTAAATTAAATTATTTGACAAAAATAGAAGTAGAAGAACACCATGTATAAATAATTATATAAATGTTTATATTACTGAATAGAGAATTGAAGAACCTTTCAAATGAGCTAGCACACGACCCATATTCTCATTTAAAAAAATCATCGATTACGTCATCACGCCCAGATGGATGACGTCACTAGTATACTATATATGCCACAATATCATAACTTAAAAATAAAAATCGACCTGTTTCGGGATTTTTCCTTAAAGTCGCCGGCTTACGAAATAACGAATTTATTCCTTTTATTTGCACCATACCGTCGGTCGGTGGAAAATAGTGTCGCGCACGCTTGATTAGCAATTAAAAAACAAAGGAGTTTTGAATCTTGCACTAAAAAAAACTTTGTTCCATGCAAAAAAATAATTTTAGGAAAAAAACAAAAAAAAAAACGTTTAAAAAATTTTTGACCCACTTTTGGTCCTGGCAACATGCAAATTTGTTAAAAGGGGTCCTTTTTGAGTAAGATTGTGCAAAAATCCGAATCGGAATATTTTTTCTAGCGGATGAGCAGTGGCTTTCTGGACTATAAGTTGTTTGAAAGGTAAGTTGTGCAAATTTGAGAGTTTATAGGTAAAGACTATACGGGATAAGATGGTAAAAAATGCCCCCGCACTGATCAGCCCCGCTACTTATGTTTTCGATAAAGGATATACCCTTATGCAAAATTTTAGCTTCCCAGAGGTCCTATAACCCTTTAAATCGAGAAAAGAAAAATTTTTAGGTTTTATTATTTTGTAAGCGCAATTTTACTTTCAAAAATCTGAAAAAATTCAAGAGGATGTATATTTTGAATACAAAACAGCCTTATTTTTTTTCAGATTTTTGTAATACAAAATGAGCCCAGAAATTTTTTTTTTATTTTCAAAAAAATTTTAGGTTATGATAATATGATTTGGCCAACTTCTAAATAATATTTTTTGTGTAATTTTTGTCGTTCTTTTGAATGGCAAAGGCAGAATTTTTAAAATCTGAGCGGAATGAAGGAAAAAATGGAAAAAACTGTTTTTGGCTGTCTCGAGATGCATCTCGGGACAGCCAATTTTAGGATATAGGATCCTGACTACAGCAACTGAACAACACTAGAAGTGTGAATTTTTTCATAAAATTTGGTATGTGGGATTATAATAATATTTGGAACAGCTTTTCCAAATAACCTTTTTCGATATCTCTTAACGCGAAGCAAATCGAATCGCATATCGAAAATTCACCCTGTTTGTGGACTCGCAGTAAACCGCGTTTAAAATTTAAATTTCAGTTGACTATTTTAAAATTTGTGAACCATCAACCTGTCTGACTTTGCCAAATTTCAAATCTGTATATATTTTGATAGCCGAAACCAAAATATAGGGGTGTCTTCATCTTATATGGGACACACTGTATATTATCAATTTGATAATTTATTGCAACTAATATGATCGTATTTTTATAACTAGATTCAAAATATACATTCAAAATACTGACTAATTCGCTAATTTTATCATAAAAAGTTCAAATTGATTGCATTGAATAATGAACCAATTAATTAATCTGTATAGCCCGGTTATAGATAAATGAGAAATTTAAAGAGATAGTCCAATTGGTGTACAAGTGGTAATACCACTAGTACCTACACCAATTGGCCTATCTCTTTAAATTTCTCATTTATCGATAACCGGGCAATAATAATATAATATTATAATATAAGTACAGAGTGAGTTTTATGTATAGAAACCCTCAATTATCTCGGAAACTGCTTGCACGATTTTTATAGGTTGTGATGGGGAAGGGTTTTCTCGTGCAGCCGATATTATAGTGATAATTATGTACATTATTGTCAGATCTTCCGTTTTTCTGGAAATCTAATGAACTTTCTTATTTCAAATGGAACACTCTGTATATCTTTTGCCTTTTGAAGTCCTTAAGAAATACTGATTATTTTTCATGTTATATTGCCTATAACTAAATGCCATAGTTTCGGAGTTGTTGCTACATTTACTTAAAAAAAAAATTAAACGAATAATAAAAATCAACTTTTTCGGCCCGTGTAGACACTATTTTACATTTTTTGGATCATTGGGAAGAAAAAAGGTATTTTGTAATTTTTTTCTAAAGTTAATGGTTTTCGAGATCTAAACAATTTAAAACTGAAAAAAAATTTAATGACGATTTTCAAGGTTCAAAAACACAAATAAAAAATATTATTTTTGAAACTCCTGAGTACCCAAATTCAAGCTAAGCCCTTCTTCTAGGGGCTCGCAAAGAAAATTTTTTGGCACGTTTTATTCTAAAACATTGCTTTTTAATAATTTTTAATGAAGCGCATATGAGAGGACGGGCGATCGGGTTGCATTAAAAACTAAAAAACAATATTTTAGAATGAAACAAGCTTAAATTACTTACTGGTAGCTGATAAAATAAGGCTTGAACTTGAATTTGTGTACTTCGGAGTTTTAAAAATAATATTTTTGATTTGTGTTTTTGAACCTTGAAAATCGTCATTATTTTGGATTTTTTTTTTCAGTTTTAAATTGTTTATAACTCAAAAACGATTAACTTAAGTGAAAAATTACAAAAGAACATTTTTGTTTCCAATGGTCCAAAGAACGTAAAATAATGTCTACCCGTGCCAAAAAAATTAATTTTTATAATTTGCTTAAAATTTTTTTTACTGAATGTAGCAATAACTCCGAAATTATGGCCTTTAGGCATAGGGAATCTGACATGAAAAATAATCAGTATTTCTTAAGGACTTCAAAACGCAAAAAATATACAGGGTGTTCCTAATGAAATAAGAAAGTTGATTAGATTTTTAGAAAAACGGAAGATCTGTCAACAATGTAATTATCACTATAATATCGGCTCCATTAGAAATCCTCTAACCACCAAAATTTATAAAAATCGTCCAATGCGTTTCCGAGATAATTGAGGGTTTCCATACATAAAACTCACTCTGTATATATTATATTATTACACAATACTTCATTGCAATCAATTTGAACTTTTTATGATAAAATTATTGAATTAGTGAGTATTTTGAATGTATATTTTGAATCTAGGTATAAAAAATACGTCTATATTAGTTGCAATAAATTATTAAATTGATAATATACAATGTGTCGCGTTTAAGATGAAGACACCCCTTTATTTCGGCTATCAAAATATATACAGATTTGAAATTTGGCAAAGTCATACAGGTTGATGGTTCACAATTTTTAAAATAGTCAACTGAAATTTAAATTTTAAACGCGGTCTACTGCGAATCCACAAATAGGTGAATTTTCGATATGCGATTCAATTTGCTTCGTGTTAGAGATATCAAAAAAAGTTATTTGGAAAAGCTGTTCCAAATACAGTAGAGCGTCGATTATCCGAACTAATTGGGGGACAGGGATGTTCGGAAAATCGATTTTTTTGGATAATCGAACTGTATTGATATAGGAATACCTCCTGTTTATCCATAGACGAATGAAAGCATTATTTACATACATCTTTACATACTTGCATACATACATGATACGTGTATATCTTTAGTGACAAACAGGATAGAGATTAAACAAAAAGTGTTGTATTTGCAACAAAATGAAGATTTTTCAAGCATTAAAAAATCTTCAATTTTTTCTGCCGAGGCAATCCTACCTATTTACGAGCGACTGGGTTACGTGTTTTTTAACCATGTATCTGGCAAACTATTTCAGAATGGATTAAAAAATGTGAAATTTGATTTTCGGTGTCAGTTTGGCATCACAAACTATATGCAACAAAGCTAAAACTTCCTGGGATCTTGGGAGGATAAATAGGTTCTCCCCGAGATCTTTTTTTTTAAGTTTTGAGTAAACCGCTTATATACAGCATCATCTAAATCCGTATTTAAGGCAAGTTTTATCGTATTACGATTTGTGAATCCGTCAGAAGAATTAAGCCGAAACATAAAGTTACTTATGTCCGTCTTTTGTTTTTTTATCCGTCTTACTAACCTACTAACTTTAACTTTGTATTTATTGGATAAATTGGTTGCAGATTCACGTCCCTCTGACCGTTTGTTAATCTCATGTTTATTTTTCATAGAAAGGACAATACGCTTACGTTTAGGTATTTTCAATCGAGTTTTTACGTGACAAGTCGGCAGTTCGGATAAGCGGTCGTTCGGTTGATCGACATTCGGATAATCGACGCTCTACTGTATTATTATAACCCCACAAACCAAATTTTATAAAAAAATTCACACTCTTAGTGTTTTATTCAATTTTGTAGTCATGATCCTAAATTCTAAAATTGGCTGTCTCGAGTTGCATCTCGGGACAGCCAAAAACGGGTTTTTCAATTTTTTCGTTCTTTCCGCTCAGATATTAAAAATTCTGCCTTCGCCATTCAAAAGTACGACAAAAAATTCACAAAAAATACTATTTAAAAGTTGGCCAAATCATATTATCGTAACCTAATTTTTTTTTAAAAATTTCAAAAATTTTTCCTGGGCTCATTTTCATTACAAAAATCAGACAAAAATCAGGCTGTTTTGTATCCAAAGGTACATCCTCTTGAATTTTTTCCGATTTTTGAAAGTAAAATTGCGCTCACAAAAAAAAAACTTAAAAATTCTTCTTTTCTCGATTTAAAAGGTTCTAGCACCTCTGGGAAGCTAAAAATTTGCATAAGGGCATAATTTTATATCCTTTATCGAAAACATAAATAGCGGGGCTGATCGGTGCGGGGACATTTTTGACCATCTTATCCCGCTATAGCCTTTGTATTAGTTACACATTTTTAAATCATTTTTAAACAAAATTCATGTAAGTCTCACTTTCCGCCCTCACCGTACTTATACCCATACGTTCTATTTCTTTTTATTACAACTATAAGATAGTTTAATTGGTCTTCTTTTATGTTCGATTTGTAAAATTTCATTTGATCCATTAGTTAAAGAACTATATTAAAATAACTCAACCGTGTACTTCGCCGAACGCTAGTTTAAAGTGTGCCAATGTTTGTGGGAAGGGTGACTTTAGCGTTATAAATAAAAAATTATAGGAGCTATAGATTTAATTTTAAAAAAATCTTTATATAAGATTTTTTTTTGTAAAATTTTCTGAATATTTCAATGGTTAAGTCAGTTTTTTTCCAAGATTTATATTTTCGGAGTTATTTAAAAAACAACTAATTTCGCAGTTCATTTGTTTAATAATAAATGAAGCACCCACTTCTGGAATAGAACTTTTTGACAATATTGTTTATTAAACATTTCTTAATCAAATTACAAAAAGTTCTATCTTGTTTGATTTTTTCCGAAGTCAAAATCTATATTGACTCCCCTATATGCAAAAATGAGAGAGTATAGGAAGATAGTTTGGTCATGTATAACCTCAAGACATTAATTACTCAATACGAAGAATTGCTGAACTGCGGGTTTGTGGAAGGAGAGGAAGAGGAAGGAATAGGAGAGGAAGACCAAAGAATAGCTGGGGGGAGACCCTTAGGCAGGAGATGTCGGTAAAAGGTATTGATATTGATATGAACCAAGATAGAAACTTATGGAGAAATGCAATTAGGGATAGGGAAGCCGACATCACATAGGGATAAAGACAAAGAGATAATGATGTTAATTTGGGACCAATTTTCACATAGGCGACATCTAGGCATTTCACATACCTTCTGGGATGTCTCACGAATGTGACTATGAAAAAATAAACGGACCCCTCTATCTATAAGAATATCTTTTATTATTATATAAGCAATAAATTTGCCACACAATTTTAAATAAAATGCTACCCTAAGTTAATTGGATTTTTAGAATCTATAACAAAAGATGGCGCCAAATAATCATTACTAATGTGGTGGAATAATAAATCAGTAGCCAGAAATAAAATTATAGTATTACCTAATATAAATGTTTATTTTATAGGTAATAATTATTATTGCAAAAGTCATATTATTTATCTATATTGTTTATTGCTTATCACTTAATAATGAAGAATGCTGTGCATTTTCTGTGCAGGGTTTATTTTTACTCCAGGAAATACTGTGGACGTTACACTTCTTTCTAGAATATTCCCCAGTAATAATTAACTATCAGCGTTTGCCAGGAGGTTGGATCTAAATTAACATCTCTTTAAATAGATTGTCGATCTAGATACTCAAACTTATTCTTATCCTTAATTGTCATTCTTAAAGTGTACGTGCGTCGTCAAGTTTGTTGAAAATTTATTTTTAAGTGCTTCACTGGGTTATTTTTGTGTCAAACAAATAACAACAATTTGCCCCTCTCCATAGATCTTCAAAGGTTAGAAATCAAATTTGTGATTGTTTAAATGTTTCCCTTTTCCCCTTTGGCAAGTAACGTAATGCAATACTAAATTCAATTTTTGCATCAATTAATAATTGCTCACCCTATTAAAAGGGAATTAATATTACAACCTTTCGGCAATCTGTTAATTGCACTACCCATTTGTCATAGCTTCATCATTTCCATATAAAACGTTTGCAATCCAAATAATACCTATATCATCAGACCATAATAGGCCAGGTAATAAGACAAAAATATACACTGTTCGTGACATTTCAACATCCAGGGCACTGAAGCGTTTTTTCGACAGGTAATACCTATAAGAACAAATTGTAACTATTCTCTGCGTAGGATCTGGCGACCATTTTTATTTATAAACAATTTAGTGTCAAAAAACGGCCTTTTTTCTTTTTTTTTTTTCAAATCAATGGAAAACAATGAAACATATTTTTTTAGTACAAACATCTTCGAGGGCATGGAAAAAGCTTTCAAATGCCTTATTATAAAGGTTCATATACTCATTTAATGTTAATATAATTGTGAAGAAAGGTCGAAAATTAGTCGAAACATAAGTCAGAAAAAAAAAACGGTTTTAGAACCATTCTACAGGTGTCAAATGAAAGAGAATGAGCTAAACTTTCAAATTGGTTTAAAAAAAGTGAATAGAAAATGTATTTATTAGGAATAAATAATGATGCAAAAGTATCGTCAACTATCAAATTTTTTTCAAAAAAAATCTATTTCTTGCCGTGTTTACATGCACAACTACCAAGTAATGTTATGCCTATAATAATTGATAAAAAATTGTAATAAATATATATAATTTATTATATAAAAACTAAAAAGTTTATAAGGAAAAATTGACGATACTTTTGCATAATTATTTATTACTAATAAATGCATTTTTTCTTCACTTTTATTAAACCAATTTGAAAGTTTAGCTCATGCTCTTTCATTTGACATCTGTAGAATTGTTCTAAAATAATTTTTTTCTGACTTATATTATTGCAAAAAAAGCTCTCTGTGATAAACAATTTGAATAAAATTTAAACAATTGAATGAATCGCTTTGACAGAACCCTCATTTGACAAAAATTTCAAGACTGTACACTAATTTTTGCAATAGTTATTGCGAAATTATTTTTTTTTGCAATTTCGACCCATATTCGCAATTATATTAACAATAAATGAGTATATCAACTTTTATAATACACCATTTTAAAGCTTTTTCCGTGCTCCCGAAGATGTTTGTACTAAAAGAAACCATTTTTAAGAAAGTTTCACTGTTTTCCATTAATTTGAAAAAAAAGGAAAAAGGTCTTTTTTGACACTAAATTGTTTATAAATAAAAATTGCCGCCAGATCTTTCGCAGGAAATAGTTATAATTTGTTCTTATATGTATTACCTGTCGAAAACCGCTTCAGTACCCTGGCTGTTGAAGTTTCACGAACAGGGTATATTTTTGCCTTATTACCCTGGCCTAATTTGTCCTTTTATTATTTTATTTTTGCCTTTTTGTAACATCCTCTCATATTATAGTTTCTTTTTTATAATTTTCGTGATAGTCTTTACCGTTATGTTAAAGTATTATTTGCTATTATTATAATTTTTATAGTTATGGTTTTATTTATTATGTTTTCTTCCTATTTTTTTACCAGCTCTTCCCTTCCCTGTCTGAATTGACTGCATGCAAAAACGCAATGGTCTGCGTCATTCCCCACCCACATATTACGCATCGATCGTCATTTGTTTTTTTAATTTTATAAGTATAGATCCTAAAAGACTCATTGCCTGTCAAAAATTGTGGGAAATAAAAATTTATATGCCTAAAATTTCTGTTGATTCAGGGCTCTAGGTTAGGATTGGGCGTCCTCATTCAATGTGCTTTAGTTCTTTCTTCGGATCATTCGCTCTGTTACTGTCTCACACTATTTTTTCCTTCATCTTTACCTTCATATCCAGGCATTTTTTAATACTTCCTCCCAATTGTACTTCCTCCCAAAAATTGAATATATTAAATGGGCCCTGAAAGGCGTATGTGGCGCCCTCTATGTAATATGTCATTTTTGGTGGCAAATTTAGATTTCTCATCTCAAACAACCCCAGCTTACCAAATTTCGTGTTGTTATCCCATGCCTGTCAGGAGATATTCAAGAATAAATAAAATATGAGTTTAATTTTGACACCCTATATTTCGGTTATTATCAACTTTCGTACTATAGTAATTTAGCTTAAATAGACCTATTTTAAGCTCAGGAATCTAAGGTTAAGCTATGGCCCATTCTTTGCCAAACACCCTGTATACCCATAGGAGGTTCCTTATTAGCCATTATTGGGACGTGCAGTGGTGTCGGTGATAATAAATTGCCACCTAGCGTGTTCTGTATTGAGAAGAAACGGACTCAGGCTCACACTTGAAGAGTACAGGGGAAAAACAAGGAATTTAATTTTTTAATGAATTTTGGCTTTTCTCGCCATGTGGTAGCAAAAACTGAGTATTATCGACTAGCCTATCAATTCAGGACAAAAACCAGAAAGATCAGTCTATATAAATTTTCTAAGAATTTGTATCCAGGCGAAGAACCAGGATTGTCCGCACGCCACTGAACAAAAATAAGGAATGTTTTTTGGTGCAATATTAAGCAGTCTTTTTGGTGCATTATTAAATTAACAAGTTAATGCAAATTAATATTATATTAACATTATAGAATAATAACTGCTGGAATTCTGCTAAGAATCTCTTAAGTAGTTTTTATAATATATCATAAGAATTAAACCTTTATTGGTGTTTATCTCAATATGTATAAAATGTAACATTCCTTGTTTTCCCCCTGTACTCTTCACTTACTTACTTATCCATGGCTTTACACAGCATATTATATTTGCTATTTACCACATCCCAACATAGGTGTAACCAGGATGATCCTAAGGGTGGGTTACAACTACCTGAAAGGGGGGGTTACAACTGTTGGAAGGTCTCCGAGGGCTATGGTGTTAAGCGTATAGAGCTCAAAGTACATCCCAATGGGGGGCGTTACAACCCCCAAAACCCCCCCCTGGTTACGCCTATGCATCCCAATCACCATTTCTTCTCGTCATGTATATATCTTCTTCAGTGAGGTCTCTTTTTCCATTGCTGTTTTTATTTATCCGTTACACTGTAATCTAGGACGTGTTCTTTTCATCCTTCTATTTGATTTCAATTTTTCTTTTTTATTTGCCACCCAGGTAAAGCTTCACAATATTCGATAAAAATATCAATATTGTATTGATATCGTATCGAAAATCAATACTATACCGATACAATACATGCCTTAGCAATATTAATGTCGATACGACACTCACTATCTGAAATCAGTACAATACTCTTGTATTGTCGATATTCTTGTATTGTCGATATTATATCCTTGCCTTTAATCCTTTTTATGTCGATATTTTATCGAGTATTGTATCGAAATCAATATCAATATCGATACACGATACGATACTTCATTGGAATAACCAATATACTTAAACAATACTTAAAAAGTATCGATATTATATCGTATCGTGGAGCTTTAATCCCAGGTCTCTGAGCCATAAAGTGAGCAGCTTTTTACTTTGTTTTATTAAGTTATCCTATTTATCTCCAGATCTTCTGCGGTGTTTCCAATTACAATGTATTCTACTTCTAAATTCTTCTTCCATGTTCTTCTTTTTTATGTTCACGATGTCGTCTTTATCTTCTACTAAAATTACTTCGTGATTTTCCATTGCTTTCAAGTAGGGGAACAAAGGTTACTAAGTGTGCAGTCACTCGAGCTCATTAGGGACCTATTGGGTTGTGAATGAGTAGGTCCTAAAACCAAAAAAAGTTAAGTAAAGTTTTCCATTTTAATGGAGACTTGTCCATTTTTCATCTCCAATTTTCCATTTCCAACAATCGTTTTTTTAGATTATAGGGCCATCTATCCATAATTCGAAAAAATGTCTCGAAAAAAAAGTTACTTATTTTTACGTAAGGAATCCAAATCTGCAATAAAAAATGGAGGCTCCAATTTAATATTTTAAATTAACCTCCCACCCCACCTACGTGGGGGTAGTGTTTGGTGCCATTCGATAGATTTCTCAAAAATATTGAATAAGTGTATTTTTCAGTTTTTTGATCTGATGTTCATTTCGCGAAATATCGCGGGATTCGTATTTAAAATATTAAATTTAACCCCCACCCCTCTCCGTGGGAAGTCGTGTTTAATATCATTCGATAGATTTTTAAAAAATATTGATTACGTATTTTTTAGTTTTTCGATCTGTCATTCACTTCGCGAAATATTCGCTTTTTTCTTGTGAAACTTTGAGACTCGCCCATTTCCTTACGCCCCGCTCAAATCGTCAGATTTTTGAAATATACACTGTTTTGCATGTACTTAACTTACCTTATCTTAATCTGACGATTTCGAGTTTTTCTAAGGATAGATTTTTTTTCGGCCCCTCCTTAACGTACTCCCCTGCATTAAGAGCCAGTATACGGTAGAGGTACATTTTCAGGGTATAAGGTTTCTCCCCATGTAATAATCTGACGCTCTCGAGTAACTGCAAAAATCCCTGCTTGGGCTCCCCTACCACTATTATTATAGGTCTTTCGAAAGTCCACGAATAAATGTTGAATGCTATTGTTTTTTTATGAGCTGTTTTATAGAAAATAAATTATTATTAAATGGTATCCGTTACGAAAAACACTCTTCTTAAGTTCGCAGCAGTTCTTCTACTTTTCTTTAATGGTTTTTCCTTACAACCTACCCACAAGAGGTAAAACGCATGTTTCCCTATATATTGAGTTTTTTTTGTTTCCCTTTTTTATGTATAGAGCTTAAGTAGCCTTTTCCATTCGTTTGGCATTTTTCCATCAAATAAGCATTTGTTAAATATTTGTTTTAAATCTTCTATTAAGACCAAAGGGTCGTGTTTTAGCAATTCTTCAGGTATGTCTCCAGGGCCAGTTGCTTTGTTACTTTTCATCCTTCTTAGCACATTTCGCATTTCGTTTTCAGATATGCCTGCAACTTGTGTTTGTCATTTATTTCGTAAGTTGGGAGAGAAAATGGAAATATTTTTTTCTTGTATAGACTCAGATGGGCAAAATATTAATTCATTTGTATTGGTTTATGGTCATTCATCCATTTGTATCTTCATTAAGCTATCTATATATATCTTTACATTTTTTTTTGCAAAAATTGGTTTTTTATGCTCTTTATTTCTTTTTATAATTTTTAGATCATGAGTAGATATATCAATAGAATAAATTTATCAAGAATAGTATTACTTTTTTCTTCTTCTCTGGTAGCCGTCTGTTTAACATCGGTAGTACAAGTCCTCAAGATACGAAAACTATACAGTGTCTCATTTTTTTTCTCTTGTCTTCTATATTTCGAATTTTAAGCGTTCACGCTCTTACGGTAGGGATTTGTGGAGCGAGTCCCTCGAGCTGCAAGCCAAAAACAAAGATACGATCATGCGTAAAAATCTTTAATCACCCACAAAAGATAACATATTCTAGCTTTACTTGTACTAGTACAGAGTGTAATAGCTCGTATATTTTGTTTCGATTAATCATGAGGCTTATACAATTAAGATGCTGGCAGTAAATTATCTTAAAAACCCTGAATTATCCTTGTACAAACATATTGATCATACGTGCTTGTCAAGCTTGAAGTTGGTGCGTAGCCAATTTTATAAATGTTTATAAAAATACATTTAAGGTTTGGTAAAACTATTTTCTTTAACAGACTATATTTTTTAAACAGATCTATTTTTAAGAACCGAGTTAACAAAAAATCGCCAAAACGGAGAACATTTACCCACCTTCGCACCCCAGGTCTATGCTCTATAAGCCTGTGCGGCCGAAATACGAAAAGACCACAATGCAAGAGGCACTAATACCAATGGGGAGGCCTGCACCATCCCCACCTCCTCAACCTAGAGCACCTTCTCCAGCCCCAATCGCAGCAGAGGCAGCAGCTGCTGTCCAAGGACCAAGTGACGATGAAATGAAACGTTTGCCGATGTTGATTTCAAGGTGATAAAAGAGAAATGTATTATATTATTGTCCCCAATACTCTTTAGTTAGGAATTTCTTTAATTACTTGTTACTAAAAATTATGTTAATATTTTTAGTTGTTAGTTACATTTTACATGTAACCTTTAACAGTAATATCAATTGCTGTTTTTTATTTTCCTATCTAAAATTTTAAACGAACTAGAACAATACAAGGAATTCCTACCTAAGATTAAAAATTTTATTTGGCAAAACATCATCTACTATTAGGTCTTGTGTTTTTTATATTGCTATATACAAATTCCGCGAGAGAATTTCGGAACATAGCATTGAGTACATGTGTAGCTGAACTGCATTTAAAATAGTGGACCAATATAAAACTTCGACACACAGAAATCAATACCACGTTGATAGACATTGTATAAAATATCGTTCAACTATCCGTCTACTTTTAAGAGATGCCATAGCCCATAGCGCCGCCCAAAGTCAATGTTACCAAGCGGCGTATAATAATCCGATTTGCGGATCTTCTTGAGAGTTGTATCTCCGTCGTACCTTTAAATAAATCGGATATTTGTAAACAAAAATTAACTTAATGATTTGTAGCTATTTCCTTTATTTCCTATAAATATTTTCTGATAAAGGTTATTACACGTACCTTGTTTGAGAGAAATATCTAGAGAGATGCGATTGGCAACACTGCCCAAAATAACCGTCTGACTGCTTAGAAAAGGAGAGATTTGTGGCTTGTCTAAAGGAAATTTGCATGTCCGCACAGCCCCAAGGATTATAACCAGACTGACTACAAGCATAAGCCGATTGCATATTATCCTCTATTCTACGCATAGGTACGCGGTAAGAATGGATTATTATAAGTTTATGGATATGTACTGAAAACATATAATTTCACCTAAAATACATCAAAATTCTAATAATTCTATATAATATAGGTAGGTACATTAACTCCTTCAGTCATAATAGTCGCAGATCTTTACATAATTATATGAAACTTCGTAAAAAGTCATGTTAATAGATTTAAATCTTTACTATTTATAAAAGCAACTTATTATTTACACGAAATATTGATTAATAATACTGACGACTAATATTTATAAAAATATTCATTCATTTTTAGTTCAGAGAAATAAGGAAAAAAAATATCCTGTTCGTGACACAACCCCCTCCAGGCCGACCAAATTTTTTGAGTAGTATGGACATCTATATTAATAACATATATGTTTCCTGCAGCCGATTTTGATGATATACATAGTTATAAACAAATGAAGATCAAAAAACGGTAAATTTTCTCTTTTTTCGTCTATAACCAAAAAGTTAAGTATTTTAAACAAATTTGAGAGTAAGAAACTCATAAACCGTATAAAAGACTTCAATATGGCGTTTGCTGAATATGTCTATCCTTATTGGTTGCTTAGAAAATTGCAAAATAAATCAAAAATTTTGAGTTTTTACAAATATTCATAATTTATGTAAAAATTAACTTAGAACGTTCTTATTACACGGAATGCTGAGACTTCTGGTGCTTAAATCATACCTTAAATTTCAAAGCAATTGGTCAAATAGTTTAAAAGGTATTTAATTTGTTTATCCCAAATTAATTTTTTTGCAACGCTATAAGTCAGAAAATGATGAAGTTACAGTAATACTTTGAATAGTTTATGAAAGAAGAAGATTTATACATTAATTTAATAAAAAAAAAATGACAAAATATACTTCTAAATACTGCAAAATTATTTTGCAAAAACATGTGAATTAAAAAAAGGGGAGGGGGCTAACTTCGTCTCTAAGTGTCCTAGGACAATTTTTTTTCTTTCTAAATGTGTATAAAAATTCAGTCTTTCTAAATATGAAAAAATAATTTTTCTACGGGTAACGGTTAAAAAGCTATTCTAATTGTTTATAAGTAAGCAAAGAATCGACGTGTTTTTGCAAAATATTACACTGTTTAAAATTACTTTTTGTCATTTTTTTTAATTAAGTCAATAGTATAAGTGTTCTTCTTCCATAAACTATTGGAAGTCTTACTGTAACCTCATAATTTTCTGACTTGTAGTGTTGTAAAAAAAATGAATTTGGGATAAACAACTTAAATAACTTTTAAACTATTTGACCAATTGCTTTAAAATTTAAAATATAATTTAAGCACCAGAAGTCGCAGCAAGTCGTGTAATAAGAAGGTTTGAAGTTAATTTTTACATAAGTTATGAATATTTATAAAAAATCAAAATTTATGATTTATTTTGCAATTTTCTAAGCAACCAATAGGGACAGACATATTCAGCGAACGTCATATTGACATTTTTTAGACGAATTATGAGGTTCTTACTCTCAAATTAGTTTAAAATGCTTAACTTTTTGGTTATAGACAAAAAAAAGCGAAAATTTACCGTTTTTTGATCTTCATTTGTTTATAACTATGTACAGTGCGTCCATAAAGTAACGCATAAATTCGTTATTTCGTAAACCGGCGACTTTAAGGAAAAATACCGAAACAGGTCGATTTTTATTTTTAAATTACGATTTTTTGGCATATATATCATCCTCGTGACGTCATTCATCTGGGCGTGATGACGTAATCGATGATTTTTTTTTTAAATGGGAACAAGGGTCATGTGATAGCTCATTTGAAAGGGCATTTAATTCTCTATCCAATAATATAAACATTAACATAATTATTTATACAGGGTGTTCAAAAAACATTTTTTTAATTAAAATAAGTGAGACAAAAAGAAGAATATATGTAATTTATTTTAAATCAAAATGCATTTTACTACTGCCAGTAAAGAGAAAAAAATTTTATTTGACAAATAAACATTGATTTTCGTTTAAACGAAATGTTCAAACTGCCAAGAGACAGGTGGGTGGCAGCTTTAACATTGAATTTAAGCGAAAAACAATATTTATTTGTCAAATAAACATTTTTTTTCCTGTTTTCTGACAACAGTAAAACGTATTTTGAATTAAATAAATTACATACATTCTTCTTTTTGTCTCAATTATTTTAATTAAAAAAAATGTTTTTTTGAACACGTTGTATAAATAAATATGTTAATGTTTATATTAGTGAATAGAGAATTAATACCCTTTCAAATGAGCTATCACATGACCCCTATTCTCATTTAAAAAAATCATCGATTACGTCATCATGCCCAGATGGATGACGTGACTAGTATGATATATATGCCAAAAAATCGGAATTTAAAAATAAAAATCGACCTATTTCGGGATTTTTCCTTAATATCGCCGGTTTACGAAATAATGAATTTATGCGTTACTTTATGGACGCACTGTATATCATCAAAATCAGCTGCAGGAAACATATAGGTTATTAATATAGATGTCCATACTACTCAAAAAATTTGGTTTCGGCCTGGAGGGGGATGTGTCACGAGAAAAATCTTATTTCTCTGGACTATTTGATTGTATAAACGTCACTGTCAGGGTCGAATTACCGACGCACTGTTGCCTCACTTTTGCAGAACTTTCGCAATCTTGGACCGCGTTTGTTGCTACCTGTTGATCGCTACTGTGTGCTCTTAATAGAAGGCCTTCTAAGACCTTAAGGGAAACGGAGCAAAATGCAAAATTTTGACGTGTGTCAAAATTTTTAAATGTGTGTTAAATGTATTTTTTCGAATCCTGAAAAAACTAATAAATATTTTTTGAAAAATTTAAACGCAGATTACATTATTACCGAGGGTCGAGAGCCCTGAAAACTTCTATAATGTTTATTTTAGTAAGTTACAGGGGTGAAAATAAAAGAGAAAATTTAGTGTGATTTTTAATTGCAAACATTTCATTCAAAAGAAACTTTTTATTTATTTTAAGGCCCTTGGTAATAAAGTAGTTTTCATTCTGCTTTTAAATTTTTTCAAAAATACTTTTTAAAATCGTTATCTCAGAATTGGAAAAAAATTAATACATTTATAACATATTTAAAATTTTGATATGTGTCAAAATATTGCATTTTGCTTCGTTCCCCTTAAATAATAAAAAAGTTATTTTTACAATAAATAACGCAATGGCAAAAAACGGCCATTTTGGACCTTTCGAGGGCTGTTTTGCAACAACAAATTAACGAAATTAAACTTGCCGTAGCTCAAATTGTGACTTTTTTAATTTACTACATTTTTTTATTTAAACGTTTTTCTCTAAAATGAATGAATAAATATTTTTATAAATGTTAGTTGTCAGTAT